>NC_092111.1:43275147-43340147 GCF_045679555.1 Salvelinus alpinus | reverse complement strand
TATTGTATGAAAAGTAGATGGAGAGATGTAGAAGCATGTTCATACGCACATTAAATTAACGCAGAGACACAGATAGCCTGTCTATAGATACTAACACATGTTAAAACAGAGACACAGAGAGCGTGTCTATATTAACACAGAGATACAGAGACCTGTCTATATATACCAACACATGTTAACACAGAGGTACAGATGGCCTGTCTATAGATACTAACACGTGTTAACACAGAAACACAGAAGGCCTGTCTATAAACTCACAGAGACGGCTGCAAATAGATTCAGTAGGACAGTATGTACCGGGGTGATTTCACTGTGTGTGTGTGTGTGTGTGTGTGTGTGTGTGTGTGTGTGTGTGTGTGTGTGTGTGTGTGTGTGTGTGTGTGTGTGTGTGTGTGTGTGTGTGTGTGTGTGTGTGTGTGTGTTAGTGCCTCTAATGTGTGTGCTACCCTGTGAGAGTGGTGCTGCTGCTATTGACGTGGACTCAGTGTCTCTAATGAACCCTCAGGCTGAACTAGAGAGATGAGGGCTGGGTGAGCAGAAGGCCATTAAAGGTTGGGTGAACAGAAGGACATTAAAGGTTGGGTGAACAGAAGGCCAGTAAAGGCTGGGTGAACAGAAGGACATTAAAGGTTGGGTGAACAGAAGGCCAGTAAAGGCTGGGTGAACAGAAGGCCATTAAAGGCTGGGTGAACAGAAGGCCAGTAAAGGTTGGGTGAACAGAAGGACATTAAAGGTTGGGTGAACAGAAGGCCAGTAAAGGTTGGGTGAACAGAAGGCCATTAAAGGCTGGGTGAACAGAAGGCCAGTAAAGGCTGGGTGAACAGAAGGCCAGTAAAGGCTGGGTGAACAGAAGGCCAGTAAAGGCTGGGTGAACAGAAGGCCAGTAAAGGTTGGGTGAACAGAAGGAGTTTAAAGGTTGGGTGAACTTAAAGATTGGGTGAGATAAAAATGAGAGGTGCAACCTAATGTGATTGGAAAACGAACAAAGAGATTGGATGCAGACAAATCAGACATCCCTTTGGTACATCCAGATCATGTTCAATATCCCAGATACAGTTTATCCTAGCAAACAAAAAATAGATTTTTAGTGAAAGTTCCCAAAACTTTTGTTCAGTCGTTCTGATGTTCGTAGAATGTTTGTATAAAACGTGTACCTGACGTGCTGATGATCGCAGAATGTTTGTATAAAACACGTACCTGACGTGCTGATGGTCGCAGAATGTTTGTATAAAACACGTACCTGACGTGCTGATGATCGTAGAATGTTTGTATAAAACACGTACCTGACGTGCTGATGATCGTAGAATGTTTGTATAAAACACGTACCTGACGTGCTGATGATCGTAGAATGTTTGTATAAAACACGTACCTGACGTGCTGATGATCGTAGAATGTTTGTATAAAACACGTACCTGACGTGCTGATGATCGTAGAATGTTTGTATAAAACAAGTACCTGACGTGCTGATGATCGTAGAATGTTTGTATAAAACACGTACCTGACGTGCTGATGATCGTAGAATGTTTGTATAAAACATGTACCTGACGTGCTGATGATCGTAGAATGTTTGTATAAAACATGTACCTGACGTTTCAATAACGTTCCCCCATGTAGCTTAACAACCCATCTGAAGTCGGTACTGCTTATCTGCCCACTTCTGTCTGTCGCGTCCGAACCGTTTTGGTTACCTCTCAATGGAAAGTTGAGACTCTCACAACTCTCACAACGTTTGAACTGTAGTGTACATGTGGTTTGTTTTCCTCTAGGACGCCCACAAGCCTCACAAACCTCGTGTGAAGGTAGCCCACTACCAGTTAAACATTTATGGAAGTATACTGTATCTGGAAGCAGTTTAGTGCCAAAAAAGGGGTCGAATACGGATACATTTGTTTTAAAATAATTTCCTGATCTTTCTTATATCTCACAGATGGAGACACTTTAAAACAAACCCCCTTTTTGATCTGTTTTCTGACTGTCTGTTCTTCCATTTATGAATTTGTTATTCAATGCCTTATTTAAAGGCCAAATGTATATATTTTGTGATACTTAAAGGGGACTTAAAATTATAAATGAGCCTTGGTATGACCATCTTAAAACAATTAAACTCTCCCACCCCCACCCCCCCCCCCCCCAGGATTTCATGAATAATCAACTTTTTAAAAAATTGACCGCTGAAAATCCTGTTTCTATGTCAAATGGTTCTGTTGTATTTGTGTATATAAAGTGTAATATTGGGATGTAAACTCAACATTTAACCCTACTATTATGTCGCGGATCAATTTAACTCATTTCCACTTTTGAGTTGTTTAAAATACTCATTAAACCCCCCTTTGTCTCTATGAAATGAAATAGCTTTTCCTCATTTAGGGTCATGAACCTAACTTCAAAATGTGGACACACTGATGTGCTGTGGAATGTCTGTGTAGATGTTGTATTCAAACATGATGTTGTGGGTTATTTTGACGCGGAGGCTTTCATGTGTATAGATATTTGCTCAGGTCCATAATAAACAAATGTCTTTTGATGTATTTTGTTTTGACTGGTTCTGGTTGCACTTTTATAATGATGTTTGAGTGAAAAGGAGCCTAACTTCTCCTTCTCAGTGCGAGAGCAGCGACATGAGCTCAGCATGAGCTCCAAATAGGAAAACGCTTGTTTGTGAGAAAATAAATATGTTGAAACAAATAGTTCTTAAATATAGAGTTTTTGAAATCAAATGTTCTTGTATTTATTCTTTCTGAAAGGTCTGACAAGACCAAATAAAGTTTGATTATTTGCCTGTCTTGAGTGTGTTTAAACTGTGCGGATCAGTCTAACCCATACCAGAATGGACGCCATCTTTTTTTCAGCAAAGCACAAGGGTTATTACATGTCACTCTATATCTGACACGGTACAGGTGTCTTCTTTTTATAACTCCATAACCATTTGCTTGAGGTGTATATATTTGTTTCAAAGTATATTTGTTTAAGACTACCAAGAAGCACTCTGTGTGACCCTGATTTATCCCAGTGCAGTTAAAAAGTGAATGGGAAACTTAGCTAATGTTCTGGGAACGTTCACGGTTTTCTGGGACGTCCCTCCTCTTTTCACAAGAACCCAGACACAAATCCAATCTTTTCTTTCTGACTGTTTGAAATGGGGTAATTGTGATGTGATCAGCCAACCACCTGCCTATCAATTGAATTCTCATCATTCCATATGGATTCACCCAATCTATTGAGAAAATATATCTTTAGAGATCTCTAGCCTTATTGGAAAGTAGACATGCCAAGCTGGATTTCATTTCTCAAACTACCTTAAATATCTGTTATAGTTGTAACGATTTTCCTCCTCTTCAGACGAGGAGTATGAAGGATCGGACCAATACGCAGCGTGGTAAGTGTGTCCATGATAGTTTAATAAAACTGAACACGACAAAATACAAAAATAACAAAGTGAATGATAACGAAAACCGAAACAGTCCTGAAATGTGAAACAAACACTAACACAGGAAACAATCACCCACAACACACAATGGAAAACAGGCTACCTAAATATGGCTCCCAATCAGAGACAACGATTAACAGCTGCCTCTGATTGGGAACCACACCAGGCCATACACATAGAAAAACAACAAACTAGAAAAAAGAACATAGACTGCCCACCCTAACTCACGCCCTGAACAAACTAAAATAGAGACACAAAAATGGAACTAAGGTCAGGACGTGACAATAGTGACATAGAATGGGAGAATCAATATTTTTGTTTATCCATTATTTACCTAGGCATGTCAGTTAAAACTTCTTGACGCTAGGGGTCAGATTTATTTTATTTTTTAAAATAACGTTCCCAAGGTAAAGGGACTATTTCTCAGGTCCAGATCGTAGAATATGCATATAATTTACAGATTAGGATAGAAAACGCTCCGAAGTTTCCAAAACTGTCAAAATATTGTCTGTGAGTATACAAAAACAGATTTTGCAGGCGAAAACCTGAGGAAATCTAACCCGGAAGTGATATATATATTTTTTTATCTGTGTTTCATTTCCGGTCTTTCTTCCATTTACAGGGGTATCAACCAGATTCCTTTTCCAATGGCTTCCTCAGGCTGTGACCAGGCTTTAGACATAGTTTCAGGCTTTTATTTTGAAAAATGAGTGAGATTTTTCTAAACTAGTCAGGTGTCCTCTGAATAGTTCCTGCGCGCGAGGGGTAGCTCTCCATTTTCTTTCTCTCTTTTATTGAATAGGTTACGGTCCGGTTGAAATATTATCGATTATGTTTGTTAAAAACAACCTGAGGATTGATTATAAAAAACATTTGACATGTTTCTACGAACATTACGGATACTTTTTGGAATTTTCGTTGAAAGGAACGAGGCTGTAGTTTTCTGAACATAACGCGCAACCCAAATGGCGTTTTTTTGTTATAAAAGTAATATTTATCGAACAAAAATAACATTTATTGTGTAACTGGGAGTCTCGTGAGTGCAAACATCCAAAGATTATCAAAGGTAAGCGATTAATTGTATTGCTTTTCTGACTTTCGTGACCATGCTAATTTGGGGCTAGCTGTTCTAGCATTGACTGATACACTCACAAAAGCTTGGATTTCTTTCTCTGTAAAGCATATTTTCAAAATCTGACACCATAGGTGGATTAACAACAAGCTAAGCTGTGGGCTATACTCGGCCTTGTCTCAGGATGGTAAGTTGGTGGTTGAAGATTTCCCTCTAGTGGTGTGGGGACTGTACTTTGGCAAAGTGGGTGGGGTTATATCCTTCCTGTTTGGCCCTGTCCGGGGGTATCATCGGATGGGGCCACAGTGTCTCCTGACCCCTCCTGTCTCAGCCTCCAGTATTTATGGTGCAGTAGTTTATGTGTCGGGAAGCTAGGGTCAGTTTGTTATATCTGGAGTACTTCTTCTGTCTTATCCGGTGTTCTGTGTGAATTTAAGTATGCTCTCTCTAATTCTCTCCTTCTCTCTCTCTTTCTTTCTCTCTCTCGGAGTACCTGAGCCCTAGGACCATGCGTCAGGACTACCTGGCATTATGACTCCTTGCTGTCCCCAGTCCACCTGCTACCTGTCCCAGACCTGCTGTTTTCAACTCTCTAGAGACCGCAGGAGCGGTAGAGATACTCTGAATGATCGGCTATGAAAAGCCAACTGACATTTACTCCTGAGGTGCTGACTTGCTGCACCCTCGTTAACTACTGTGATTATTATTATTTGACCATGCTGGTCAATTATGAACATTTGAACATCTTGGCCATGTTCTGTTATAATCTCCACCAGGCACAGCCAGAAGAGGACTGGCCACCCCTCATAGCCTGGTTCCTCTCTAGGTTTCTTCCTAGGTTTTGGCCTTTCTAGGGAGTTTTTCATAGCCACCGTGCTTCTACACCTGCATTGCTTGCTGTTTGGGGTTTTAGGCTGGGTTTCTGTACAGCACTTTGAGATATCAGCTGACGTACGAAGGGCTATATAAATACATTTGATTTGATTTGTTTTGGTATATTTCACTTGTGATTGCATGATTATAAATATTTTAGTAATATTTTGCGCCCTGCAATTCAGCGGTTGTTGAGGAAAATGATCCCGCTAAAGGGATCCGTAGCGCAGAGAGGAAAAATGTGTATTTACAATGACAGCCTACCCCGGACGACGCTGGCCCAATTGTGCTCTACCCTATGGGACTCCCAATCACGGGCAGATATAATACAGCCTGGATTTGAACCAGGGATAGTTGTGACACCTCCTGTACTGAGATGCAGAACCTTAGACTGCTGCACCACTCGGGAACCCATATGGAATTATGAGAATTCAATAGATGGTCAGGTGACTGATAAATAAAAGGATATCTGAGGAAAATTATCCCAAAATTCTATGGACACATCTTCTGTGCAACACGCTAAGAGAATACACTTGACCAGTGTTACTCTCCCTTCTGGGACAGCTACAACAACTTCCCTTCGGCAAATCAGATCACGCCTCCATCCTACTCCTCGCCTATAGGCAGAAACCTAACCAGGAATTACCCATGGTAGGGACTGGTCAACGTTGGTCTAACTAATCGAAATCTCTGCTTCAAGACTGTTTTGATCACATGGGAAATGTTGCAGTTCGCCTCAGGGAATAGTATCGACGTATACAAGGACTCGGTGACAGAATTCATCAGGATGTTGTTCCTACTGTGACGATTCCTTCTGTGACAAAACAAAAACAGTGGATAGATGGCAGCATTTACACAAAACTGAAAGTGAGAACCATCGCATTAAACCATGACAAGGTGACTGGGAACATTGACTGTTAAAGTCTTTAAATTGTCAAACATTTTGGGTAGCCTTCCACAATCTTCCCACAATAAGTTGTGTGAATTTTGGCCCATTCCTCCTGACAGAGCTGGTGTAACTGAGTCAGGTTTGTAGGCCTCATTGCTCGCACACGCCTTTTTCCATTCTGCCCACAAATGTTCTATGGGATTGAGGTCGGGGCTTTGTGATGGCCACTCCAATACCTTGACTTTGTTGTCCTTAGGGCATTTTTCACAACTTTGGAAGTATGCTTGTGGTCTTTGTCCATTTGGAAGACCCATTTGCGACCAAGCTTTAACTTCCTGACTGATGTTGCTTCAATATATCCACATAATTTTCCTCTCCTCATGATGCCATCTATTTTGTGAAGTGCACCAGTCCCTCATACAGCAAAGCACCACCACAACATGATGCTGTCGTCCCCGTGCTTCACGGTTGGGATGGTGTTCTTCAACTTGCAAGCATCCCTCTTTTTCCTCCAAACATAGCGATGGTCATTATGACCAAACAGTTCTATTTTTGTTTCATCAGACCAGAGGACATTTATCCAAAAAGTACGATCATTGTCCCCATGTGCAGTTGCAAACCGTATTCAGGGTTTTTTATGGAGGTTTTGGAGCAGTGGTTTCTTCCTTGCTGAGGTACCTTTCAGGTTATGTCGATATAGGACTCGTTTTACTGTGGATATAGATACTTTTGTACCTGTTCCCTCCAGCATCTTCACAAGATCCTTTGCTGTTGTTCTGGGATTGATTTGCACTTTTCGCACCAAAGTACGTTCATCTCTAAGAGACAGAAAGCGTCTCCTTCCTGAGCGGTATGTAGGCTGCGTTGTCCCATCGTGTTTGGAAATTGCTTCCAAGGATGAGCCAGACTTGAAGAGGTCTACCATTTTCTTTCTGAAGTCTTGGCTGATTTATTTTTGATTTTCCCATGTTGTCAAGCAAAGGGGAACTGAGTTTGAAGGTAGGCCTTGAAATACATCCACTGGTACATCTCCAATTGACTCAAGTGATGTCAATTAGCCTATCAGAAACTTCTAAAGCCATGACATCATTTTCTGGAATTTTCCAAGCTGTTTAAAAGCACAGTCAACTTAGTGTATGTAAACTTCTGAACCACTGGAATTGTGATACAGTGAATTATAAGTGAAATAATCTGTCTGTAAGTAATTGTTGGAAATGACTTATGTCATGCACAAAGTAGATGTCCTAACTGACTTGCCAAATCTATAGTTTGTTAACAAGAAATGTGTGGAGTGTTTGAAAAACTAGTTTTAACGATTCCAACCTAAGTGTATGTACTTCCGACTTCAACTGTATATCACTGTTTCATCTGCATACATTTGAACTTCAGACCCAGTACAGACAGAAGGCAGATCATTAATAGCCAGGCTGAACTTCAGACCCAGTACAGACAGAAGGCACATCATTAATGTACAGGCTGAACAGGAGGGGCCCCAGTATTGACCCTTGGGGCACGCCCACATCATAGCTGAGAGTGGGCGACAGCTCATTGCCTTCAAGGTATGATTTCATCCATCTCAAGGCATCGAGGGAAAAGATGAACTTGGCAATTTTGTGATGAGAATCTCATGGTTAACATTTTTCAAAAATCCTTTCTTAGGTCCAGAAACACAGCCCCAACAACGCCCCCTTTGTCCATCTTGGACTTGAGATTTTCCAGAAGAAAGCACTTGGCCGTTTCTGTGGAGTGTTTTGCTCTGAAGCCAAACTGCATGGAGTGTAATGTGAAGGAGCTCTTGTTGATGTGGGCTATCAGTTGCTCTGCTACACACTTTTCAACAACCTTCGACACCACAGGTAGTATACCAATGAGCCTGTAGTTACTCACGTCAGCAGGGTCGCCCGATAAAAAAAATGGCCGTTATTATGGCCGACTTCCATACCCTTTGAAACACCCCCAGACCAATAGATGTGTTGGTGACCTTAGTAATGGGGCCAATGAGTGACTCTTTGTAGTTTTTAAGAAAGGTAGAGCCCAGCCCAAACACATCTTTGGTTTTAGAGATCTTTAGTGAGCTAATCACCTTGTTCACCTCTGACTCAGAAACCTCCCTTATGGTGTCATTCACTAGCGCTGAGCCCAAGAAACCAGTGGAGGGGTTCTGTGTGAGTACCCAAACAGAGTCAACAAAGTAGGAAATTAAGGCTATTGCTATTTCGACTGCATCCTGTGTTAGATTGTTATTCGCCATGATTTCTAAATCTTTTTGCAGTGTTAATATTCCCTGTTAACTTTTTTACATTCTCCCAGATCAATTTACAATTTCTCTTTGCTTCACCAATTATGTTATTACAAAAGTTTGCCTTGGTCTGTCTGATTTCTTTCATCGCCTTATTTGTCAACATGGTAAACCTACATCTGTCATGCTCAAATTTGGACTTTAGTGGCTGTTTTTAGAGCGTGATGTCATTCTTTCATCAGTTCCCAGGATCTTCATTGCGCTGCACCCTGTTCTATCCCACCTGGACAAGAGGAATACCTATGTAAGAATGATGTTCAATGACTCCAGCTCTGCCTTCAACGCCATAGTACCCTCAGAGCTCTTTACTAAGCTCGAGGTCCTGGGTCTGAACCTCTCTCTGTGCAACTGGGTCCTAGACTTCCTGACGGACCCACCCCAGGTTGTGAAGGTAGGCAACAACATCTCCGCCACTCTAATCCTCAACACGGACGCTGCCCAGAGGTGCGTGCTCAGCCCTCTAATGTACTCCCTGTTCACCCACGATTGCGTGGCCATCCACGTCTCAAACTCAATCATCAAGATTGCTGACGACACAACAGTGGTAGGCTTGATTAACAACAAAGAGGCCGAGTCACAGGCCTGTTACCACCTAGAATGCCTCACTGCCATCTGTATTCCGGACTCTGGGTTATTTACATTTTAATAATTTAGCAGACACTCTTATCCAGCGCAACTTACAGGAGCAATTAGGTTTAAGTGCATTTCTCAAGGGTAAATCGATTTTCACAAAGTAGGCTTGGGGATTCAAACCAGCGACGTTTCACTGCCTTAACTTCCCATCCCTCCCCTCTCTCTCTCCATCTCTGACTCTCCCTTTCTCCCTCCATCCCTCTCTCCTTCCCTCTCTGCCTCGCTCTGTCTCTCCTCTATCTCTCCCTCCATCCCTCCCTCCCTCTGAGACGGAGGAGAGTAGAGGAAGCAGGATTGCTGAGTGTACACAATGGCCGTGTTGGAAAGGATTAAAACTGTAATGTGTCAAGGGTTAATTGAGACTGACTGATCTGAGTAGTTATTTACAAGGTTCTTTGTAGATCAGTCAGTCGGCAGTTGCACTGTTGGCTGCAACGTCAAACACACCCAATGTCGCCCTTGAAGGAGAACCCTACAAGGAGAACCCTGTAAGGATAACCTATTAGGGGAACCTATAAGGAGATCCTATAAGGAGAACCCTATAAAGATAACCTATAAGGAGAACCTTGTAAGGAGAACATACAATGATAACGTATTAGGATAACATATAAGGAGAACCCTATAATGAGAACCCTCTAAGGAGAACACCACAAGGAGGACCCCATAAGTAGAACTCCATAAGGAGAACCCTATAAGGAGAACCCTATAAGGAGAACCCTGTAAGGAGAACCTATTAGGAGAACCTATACGGATAACCCTATAAGGAGAACCCCATAAGGAGAACACCATAAGGAGAACCATATGAGGAGAAACTATAAGGAGAACCCCATAAGGAGAACCATATAAAGAGAACCTATAAGGATAACCCTAAAAGGAGAACCCTATAAGGAGAACCCTATAAGGAGAACCCCATAAGGATAACCCTAAAAGGAGAACCCTATAAGGAGAACCCTATAAGGAGAACCCCATACGGATAACCTATTAGGAGAACCTACAATGAGAACCTATTAGAATAACTCTATAAGGAGAACCCTATAAGGAGAACCTACAAGGAGAACATACAAGGACACCCTATAAGGAGAACCCTATTCCTCCCTGTCCCTTTCTGCCCTACGCCCCTCACCCCCTCTCATCCATTTCTGACTCAGAGCTGTCTCTAATACACCCTACCCTCTCCCCCCTCTCCCCCTTCCTTTCAGACTCAGAGCTGTCTCTAATACACCCTCCCCTCTCCCCCCTCTCCCCTTCCTTTCAGACTCAGAGCTGTCTCTAATACACCCTACCCTCTCCCCCCTCTCCCCCTTCCTTTCTGACTCAGAGCTGTCTCTAATACACCCTACCCTCACCCCCTCTCCCCCTTCCTTTCTGACTCAGGTGTGCGACACTGTTCCCAGAAAGCCCAGATTGTCACTGCTCCCTCCTGCTGTGTCCTGACTCCCCCAGAGTTCACAGGCATCCATCACCCCTAACCCCCCCCCCCCTACCGTCAGTACTACCCACCTACCCACACTGCACTGGGGCAAGATGAATGACCCGTTGTCATGGATACCGCCATGGGGGCTACGACTATCCCACGATCCCATAAGCCACCTGACCTTCGCTTGCAAGGTGGATCTGCAGCTTCTGTGTATCACATTTCTAATTGCCTCATTCAAGGGTGCGTCCCCAATGGAACCCTACTCCCTATATAGTGCACTACTTTTGACCAGAGTCCTATGGGCCTTGATCAAGAGTAGTAGCACTAAATAGGAAGTAGGGCCCCATTTGGGACGATGCAAGCTCTCTCGACTCTCCCACTGTAACGAGGTTGTCGGTGTAAATGAATGAGAAAGTGTTCTCAAGTCAACTCCCCTGGTAGAGAAAGGTCCCGTCCTAACTTCCACACTTACCGTTGTACACTAAGTATATGCAACAGCAACTATTGAACGGCTCTAACCACTGAGCCAGGGTCATTCATTATGTCATCCCGCTGATTGTTAAGCTTAGTATTGAGGGGAAATCTGACCCGAAAAACTGTATTTAGAAGCAAAACAGGGTCCATGAGAGAAGAATGAGAGAATGGATGGACTGTCAACACATCCACCAGTCCTGTGAGACTGTCAACACATCCACCAGTCCTGTGAGACTGTCAACACATCCACCAGTCCTGTGAGACTGTCAACACATCCACTAGTCCTACGAGACTGTCAACACATCCACTAGTCCTATGAGACTGTCAACACATCCACCAGTCCTGTGAGACTGTCAACACATCCACTAGTCCTACGAGACTGTCAACACATCCAGCAGTCCTATGAGACTGTCAACACATCCACTAGTCCTGTGAGACTGTCAACACATCCACTAGTCCTGTGAGACTGTCAACACATCCACCAGTCCTGTGAGACTGTCAACACATCCACTAGTCCTACGAGACTGTCAACACATCCACCAGTCCTGTGAGACTGTCAACACATCCACTAGTCCTACGAGACTGTCAACACATCCACCAGTCCTATGATACTGTCAACACATCCACTAGTCCTGTGTGACTGTCAACACATCCACTAGTCCTGTGAGACTGTCAACACATCCACCAGTCCTGTGAGACTGTCAACACATCCACCAGTCCTATGAGACTGTCAACACATCCACTAGTCCTGTGAGACTGTCAACACATCCACCAGTCCTATGAGACTGTCAACACATCCACTAGTCCTGTGAGACTGTCAACACATCCACCAGTCCTATGAGACTGTCAACACATCCACCAGTCCTATGAGACTGTCAACACATCCACTAGTCCTGTGAGACTGTCAACACATCCACTAGTCCTGTGAGACTGTCAACACATCCACTAGTCCTACGAGACTGTCAACACATCCACTAGTCCTACGAGACTGTCAACACATCCACTAGTCCTGTGTGACTGTCAACACATCCACTAGTCCTGTGAGACTGTCAACACATCCACCAGTCCTGTGAGACTGTCAACACATCCACCAGTCCTGTGAGACTGTCAACACATCCACCAGTCCTATGAGACTGTCAACACATCAACTAGTCCTGTGTGACTGTCAACACATCCACTAGTCCTGTGAGACTGTCAACACATCCACCAGTCCTACGACACTATCAACACATCCACCAGTCCTATGAGACTGTCAACACATCCACTAGTCCTGTGAGACTGTCAACACATCCACCAGTCCTACGAGACTATCAACACATCCACCAGTCCTATGAGACTGTCAACACATCAACTAGTCCTGTGTGACTGTCAACACATCCACTAGTCCTCCGAGACTGTCAACACATCCACTAGTCCTGTGAGACTGTCAACACATCCACTAGTCCTCCGAGACTGTCAACACATCCACTAGTCCTCCGAGACTGTCAACACATCCACTAGTCCTGTGAGACATCCACTAGTCCTACGAGACTGTCAACACATCCACCAGTCCTATGAGACTGTCAACACATCCACCAGTCCTATGAGACTGTCAACACATCCAGTAGTCCTATGAGACTGTCAACACATACACCAGTCCTATGAGACTGTCAACACATCCACCAGTCCTACGAGACTGTCAACTCATCCACCAGTCCTGTGAGACTGTCAACACATCCACCAGTCCTATGAGACTGTCAACACATACACCAGTCCTATGAGACTGTCAACACATCCACCAGTCCTACGAGACTGTCAACACATCCACCAGTCCTACGAGACTGTCAACACATCCACCAGTCCTGTGAGATCACTTTGAACTTCCTCTCTCAGTCGGTACATCGCTGTGTGTGTGTGTGTGTGTGTGTGTGTGTGTGTGTGTGTGTGTGTGTGTGTGTGTGTGTGTGTGTGTGTGTGTGTGTGTGTGTGTGTGTGTGTGTGTGTGTGTGTGTGTGTGTGTGTGTGTGTGTGTCTGTGTGTGTGCGTGCATACTTGCATGCATATTTGTGTGTTTGTGGGTGCATGTATGTGAGAAGTAGTCTCCCAAGTGTCTGTCTCCTCTGAAGATACTGAACAAGGTTACAGAAGCTCAGGAGGATGTACAGTTCTATAATCAGGTAGAAGCTCAGGAGAATGTGCGGTTCTATAATCAGGTAGACGCTCAGGAGGATGTACAGTTCTATAATCAGGTAGAAGCTCAGGAGGATGTACAGTTCTATAATCATGTAGAAGCTCAGGAGGATGTACAGTTCTATAATCAGGTAGAAGCTCAGGAGGATGTACAGTTCTATAATCAGGTAGAAGCTCAGGAGAATGTATGGTTCTATAATCAGGTAGATCGCTCCAGAGTGACTTTGAAATCTTACTGGTTGGTAGTTTTTCAAATACTTATGTCATGCAATAAAATGCAAATTAATTACTTAAAAATCATACAATGTGATTTTCTGGATTTTTGTTTTAGATTCCGTCTCTCACAGTTGAAGTGTACCTATGATAAAAATGACAGACCTCTACATGCTTTGTAAGTAGGAAAACCTGCAAAATCGGCAGTGTATCAAATACTTGTTCTCCCCACTGTATATAGGATGTTACTATATATATTATTAGTTATATAGGATGTTACCATATATATTATTAGTTATATAGGATGTTACCTTATATATAGTTTAGTTATATAGGATGTTACCATATATATTATTAGTTATATAGGATGTTACCATATATATTATTAGTTATATAGAATGTTACCTTATATATAGTTTAGTTATATAGGATGTTACCATATATATTATTAGTTATATAGGATGTTATCATATATAGTATTAGTTATATAGGACGTTACCAAATACATTATTGGTTATATAGAATGTTACCATATATAGTATTAGTTATATAGGATGTTACCTTATATATAATTTAGTTATATAGGATGTTACCATATATATAGTTTAGTTATTTAGGATGTAACCATATATATAATTTCGTTATATAGGATGTTACCATATATATAGTTTAGTTATATAGGATGTTACCATATATATAGTTTAGTTCTATAGGATGTTACCTTATATATAGTTTAGTTATATAGGATGTTACCATATCTATTATTAGTTATATAGGATGTTATCATATATAGTATTAGTTATATAGGATGTTACTATATGTATTATTAGTTATATAGGATGTTACTATATATAATTTAGCTATATAGAATGTTACCATATATATAATTTAGTTATATAGGATGTTACCATATATAATTTAGCTATATAGAATGTTACCATATATATAATTTAGTTATATAGGATGTTACCATATATAATTTAGCTATATAGAATGTTACCATATATATAATTTAGTTATATAGGATGTTACCATATATATTATTAGTTATATAGGATGTTTCCATATATAATTTAGCTATATAGAATGTTACCTTATATATAGTTTAGTTATATAGGATGTTACCTTATATATAATTTAGTTATATAGGATGTTGCCATATATATTATCAGTTATATAGGATGTTTCCATATATAATTTAGCTATATAGAATGTTACCTTATATATAATTTATTTATATAGAATGTTACCTTGTATATAGTGCAGTTATATAGAATGTTACCTTGTATATAGTGTAGTTATATAGGATGTTACTTTGTATATTATTTAGTTATATAGGATGTTACCTTATATAATATTTTGTTATATAGGATGTTACCTTATATATCATTTAGGTATACAGGATGTTACCTCATACAGTATGTAATTTTCTCCCACAATGGTGTCAAATAGTACTGTAGGCCTGCATCCCAAATGGCATCCCGTAGGGCTCTGGGTGGAAGTAGTCTACTGTCGAGGGTATAGGGTGTAAACTTGTTCTTATCCTCACATGTACTTTATTGACCTGCCTCACTGCCCACTAGGTTGTCTATAGCAGGCTGATACGCTCTGTTGTATCTCACTATGACGTGTTTATCCCTTAGACTAACCACATGTACCTGTCTCTGTATAACCTGATCATTGTCTTGGAACCACATGTACCTGTCTCTGTATAACCTGATCAGTGTCTTGGAACCACATGTACCTGTCTCTGTATAACCTGATCAGTGTCTTGGAACCACATGTACCTGTCTCTGTATAACCTGATCAGTGTCTTGGAACCACATGTACCTGTCTCTATATAACCTGATCAGTGTCTTGGAACCACATGTACCTGTCTCTGTTTAACCTGATCAGTGTCTTGGAACCACATGTACCTGTCTCTATATAACCTGATCAGTGTCTTGGAACCACATATACCTGTCTCTATATCACCTGATCAGTGTCTTGGAACCACATGTACCTGTCTCTGAATAACCTGATCAGTGTCTTGGAACCACATGTACCTGTCTCTATATAACCTGATCAGTGTCTTGGAACCACATTAATCTGTCTCTATATAACCTGATCAGTGTCTTGGAACCACATGTACCTGTCTCTGTATAACCTGATCAGTTTCTTGGAACCACATGTACCTGTCTCTATATAACCTGATCAGTGTCTTGGAACCACATGTACCTGTCTCTGTATAACCTGATCAGTGTCTTGGAACCACATGTACCTGTCTCTATATAACCTG
The DNA here is from genome assembly GCF_045679555.1 of Salvelinus alpinus. Lineage (NCBI taxonomy): Eukaryota > Metazoa > Chordata > Actinopteri > Salmoniformes > Salmonidae > Salvelinus > Salvelinus alpinus. The sequence continues at coordinate 43,324,403 of NC_092111.1, read as the reverse complement.
ATCAGTGTCTTGGAACCACATGTACCTGTCTCTATATCACCTGATCAGTGTCTTGGAACCACATGTACCTGTCTCTAGATAACCTGATCAGTGTCTTGGAACCACATGTACCTGTCTCTGAATAACCTGATCAGTGTCTTGGAACCACATGTACCTGTCTCTATATAACCTGATCAGTGTCTTGGAACCACATGTACCTGTCTCTGTATAACCTGATCAGTGTCTTGGAACCACATGTACCTGTCTCTGTATAACCTGATCAGTTTCTTGGAACCACATGTACCTGTCTCTGTATAACCTGATCAGTGTCTTGGAACCACATGTACCTGTCTCTATATAACCTGATCAGTGTCTTGGAACCACATATACCTGTCTCTATATCACCTGATCAGTGTCTTGGAACCACATATACCTGTCTCTATATCACCTGATCAGTGTCTTGGAACCACATGTACCTGTCTCTATATAACCTGATCAGTGTCTTGGAACCACATGTACCTGTCTCTATATAACCTGATCAGTGTCTTGGAACCACATGTACCTGTCTCTGTATAACCTGATCAGTGTCTTGGAACCACATATACCTGTCTCTATATCACCTGATCAGTGTCTTGGAACCACATGTACCTGTCTCTGAATAACCTGATCAGTGTCTTGGAACCACATGTACCTGTCTCTATATAACCTGATCAGTGTCTTGGAACCACATGTACCTGTCTCTATATAACCTGATCAGTGTCTTGGAACCACATGTACCTGTCTCTGTATAACCTGATCAGTGTCTTGGAACCACATGTACCTGTCTCTGTATAACCTGATCAGTTTCTTGGAACCACATGTACCTGTCTCTGTATAACCTGATCAGTGTCTTGGAACCACATGTACCTGTCTCTGTATAACCTGATCAGTGTCTTGGAACCACATGTACCTGTCTCTATATAACCTGATCAGTGTCTTGGAACCACATGTACCTGTCTCTGTATAACCTGATCAGTGTCTTGGAACCACATGTACCTGTCTCTGTATAACCTGATCAGTGTCTTGGAACCACATGTACCTGTCTCTATATAACCTGATCAGTGTCTTGGAACCACATGTACCTGTCTCTGAATAACCTGATCAGTGTCTTGGAACCACATGTACCTGTCTCTGTATAACCTGATCAGTGTCTTGGAACCACATGTACCTGTCTCTATATAACCTGATCAGTGTCTTGGAACCACATGTACCTGTCTCTGTATAACCTGATCAGTGTCTTGGAACCACATGAATATGTCTCTGTATAACCTGATCAGTGTCTTGGAACCACATGTACCTGTCTCTAGATAACCTGATCACTGTCTTGGAACCACATGTACCTGTCTCTATATAACCTGATCAGTGTCTTGGAACCACATGTACCTGTCTCTGTATAACCTGATCAGTGTCTTGGAACCACATGTACCTGTCTCTATATAACCTGATCAGTGTCTTGGAACCACATGTACCTGTCTCTATATAACCTGATCAGTGTCTTGGAACCACATGTACCTGTCTCTATATAACCTGATCAGTGTCTTGGAACCACATGTACCTGTCTCTAGATAACCTGATCACTGTCTTGGAACCACATGTACCTGTCTCTGTATAACCTGATCAGTGTCTTGGAACCACATGTACCTGTCTCTAGATAACGTGATCAGTGTCTTGGAACCACATGTACCTGTCTCTAGATAACCTGATCACTGTCTTGGAACCACATGTACCTGTCTCTATATAACCTGATCAGTGTCTTGGAACCACATGTACCTGTCTCTATATAACCTGATCAGTTTCTTGGAACCACATGTACCTGTCTCTAGATAACCTGATCACTGTCTTGGAACCACATGTACCTGTCTCTGTATAACCTGATCACTGTCTTGGAACCACATGTACCTGTCTCTAGATAACCTGATCACTGTCTTGGAACCACATGTACCTGTCTCTGTATAACCTGATCAGTGTCTTGGAACCACATGTACCTGTCTCTATATAACCTGATCAGTGTCTTGGAACCACATGTACCTGTCTCTATATAACCTGATCAGTGTCTTGGAACCACATGTACCTGTCTCTAGATAACCTGATCACTGTCTTGGAACCACATGTACCTGTCTCTGTATAACCTGATCAGTGTCTTGGAACCACATGTACCTGTCTCTGTATAACCTGATCAGTGTCTTGGAACCACATGTACCTGTCTCTATATAACCTGATCAGTGTCTTGGAACCACATGTACCTGTCTCTGTATAACCTGATCAGTGTCTTGGAACCACATGTACCTGTCTCTATATAACCTGATCAGTGTCTTGGAACCACATGTACCTGTCTCTGTATAACCTGATCATTGTCTTGGAACCACATGTACCTGTCTCTGTATAACCTGATCAGTGTCTTGGAACCACATGTACCTGTCTCTATATAACCTGATCAGTGTCTTGGAACCACATGTACCTGTCTCTAGATAACCTGATCAGTGTCTTGGAACCACATGTACCTGTCTCTACTTAACCTGATCAGTGTCTTGGAAGCACACACACATTACATATCTGGAGGACAGTGAGGTACACAGCTAGCAGGACATTGAGGTATACAGCTAGCAGAAGATTGAGGGACACAGCTAGCAGGACATTGAGGTACACAGCTAGCAGGACATTGAGGTACACAGCTAGCAGGACAGCGAGGGACACAGCTAGCAGGACATTGAGGGACACAGCTAGCAGGACACTGAGGGACACAGCTAGCAGGACACTGAGGGACACAGCTAGCAGGACATTGAGGGACACAGCTAGCAGGACAGCGAGGGACACAGCTAGCAGGACAGTGAGGGACACAGCTAGCAGGACATTGAGGTACACAGCTAGCAGAACATTGAGGTACACAGCTAGCAGGACATTGAGGTACACAGCTAGCAGGACATTGAGGTACACAGCTAGCAGGACATTGAGGGACACAGCTAGCAGGACAGCGAGGGACACCGCAAGCAGGACATTGAGGGACACAGCTAGCAGGACATTGAGGGAAACAGCTAGCAGGACAGCAAGGGACACAGCTAGGAGGACATTGAGGGACACATCTAGCAGGACATTGAGGGACACAGCTAGCAGGACATTGAGGGACACAGCTAGCAGGACAGCAAGGTAGCTAGCAAGACAGAGAGGGACACAGCTAGCAGGACAACGAGGGACACAGCTAGCATGACAGCGAGATCAGGTGCATGTGACTGAGGCCATATTATGGTCTGTTTTAGGCCCTAGTCTGTAAATACAGTCACCCTCTATTGGAGGGATGGAAAAGTACAAGTGAAAAGCACAAACTCAGCCCTTATGCGTTTTCTATAATAATACTTTAGGATATTATGGGTATGTAATAAAGTGCATAAAAACTGAATAGAGGAGAGGAACAGAGACAAAGAGGATAGAGGGGAAGAGAGGAGCGAGGGAGGGAGACAGAGAGTGGGAGGAGAGGAGGGTTTCAGGCTCGTGGGGTTGTTAGTTTAATTGGGCCTCAGGCTTCGGGACAGGAAGAGAACACATCAAAGGTCAGATATACATCACAGTGCTGCAGGGAAATGTCGGCCCACACATTTAGAAGGGAGGGGAGGGGCCGCAGGCATAGAGATCTGGGAGTGGGGACAGGGGAGGGAGGGAGGGAGGGAGGGAGGGGGGGGGGGGGGGGTTCGGAAAGAGAGGAGAGAGTGGAGGGAAAGAGGGACAGAAAGGGAGGAGGAAGAGGGAGAGAACAAGCGAAAGAGAGAGAGAACTTCAGATGACTGCGCTGCATGATAAGGTAAAAAGAGGCGAGGGGGCGTTACTCTAGAAGAAGACAGGAGATGGAAAGAGTAAAGAAGGAGAGAGTAAAGGGCAGAGGGGGAGGATAAAGGATGAATACAGATAGGAGAGAGAGGTTGGAGAGAAGAGAGGGTGAAATAAGGAAGGAGCGGAGGAAAGAGAGAGATGAGAGAAACATTTAGAAATGACGGAATGATGACGTCATTACAGTGGATTTTCTTTCACTCAACTCCCCTTTTTGTCCTTGGCTTAACTTTCTCTCTTTCTCTCTCTATCTCTCTCTTTTGCTCTCTCTCTCTCTGTCTCACTCTGTCTCGCTCTCTCCTTCTCTCTCTCTGTCTCTCTATCTAACTCTCTCTCTCTATCTAAGTCTCTCTATCTCTCTCTCCTTCTCTCTCTCTGTCTCTCTATCTAAGTCTCTCTCTGTCTCTCTATCTCTCTCTCTATCTCTCTCTCTCTTCTGATCCTCTCATCTTTGTTTTATCCAAAAGAAAAGCTCACATCCCTCTGTATCTCATCCCTTCTCTCCATCTTTTTCATCAGTCCGTCATACACTAAAGCCTTGTCCCGTGTATCTCTTTGTCTCTCCATCTCTTGACTATCTCTGAGTTAACACTGATCAAGACTGAGAGCCAAGACGCTCTGCAGAAGTATTTAGGCCTCAGTAACTAATATACATTTGTCAGATGAGAATCTAAGCGTGTGATGAAGATGGAGAAAATGTCTAGAGTTAGACATGTTCCCGTTAGTCCAACAGTACAGCAAAGTACATGAGTATAGGCATGGCTAAACACCTTCATTTTCAGCACCACGGATAGCTCAATCTATTTCAGCACCACGGATAGCTACGTTTACTTCAGAATAATGGGTAGCTCCACCTATTTCAGCACCACGGGTAGCTCAATCTATTTCAGCACCACGGATAGCTCATTCTATTTCAGCACCACGGATAGCTCAATCTATTTCAGCACCACGGATAGCTACGTTTACTTCAGAATAATGGGTAGCTCCACCTATTATTCAGCACCACGGATAGCTACGTTTACTTCAGAATAATGGATAGCTCCACCTATTTCAGCACCCCGGATAGCTACGTTTACTTCAGAATAATGGGTAGCTCCACCTATTATTCAGCACCACGGATAGCTACGTTTACTTCAGAATAATGGATAGCTCCACCTATTTCAGCACCACGGATAGCTACGTTTACTTCAGAATAATGGGTAGCTCCACCTATTTCAGCACCACGGATAGCTACGTTTACTTCAGAATAATGGGTAGCTCCACCTATTATTCAGCACCACGGATAGCTACGTTTACTTCAGAATAATGGATAGCTCCACCTATTTCAGCCCCACGGATAGCTACGTTTACTTCAGAATAATGGATAGCTCCACCTATTTCAGCACCACGGATAGCTACGTTTACTTCAGAATAATGGGTAGCTCCACCTATTTCAGCACCACGGATAGCTACGTTTACTTCAGAATAATGGGAAGCTCCACCTATTTCAGCACCACGGATAGCTACGTTTACTTCAGAATAATGGGAAGCTCCACCTATTTCAGCACCATGGATAGCTACGTTTACTTCAGAATAATGGATAGCTCCACCTATTTCAGCACCACGGATAGTTACGTTTACTTCAGAATAATGGATAGCTCCACCTATTTCATCACCATGGATAGCTACGTTTACTTCAGAATAATGGATAGCTCCACCTATTTCAGCACCACGGATAGCTACGTTTACTTCAGAATAATGGATAGCTCCACCTATTTCATCACCATGGATAGTCCCATTTTTTTCAGCACCACGGACAGTTCCAGTCACTATAACACCATACAGAGCACTCATTTCAGCACCTTGAACCGTTCCAGTATCTATAACACCATACATAGCACTCATTTCACCACTTTGAACCGTTCCAGTCACTATAACACCATACAGAGCACTCATTTCACCACCCTCTGCTTGTCAGTGTCATCGCTGGGATCAGTACTCCCTGAAGGACAGTTTTTCATCCGTATCACCACTGCTCTACTGCAGGAGGGTAAGAGAGGAGAGAGGGGGCCCTCAAAATCCATTGTGGTGGACCATCATTGATTCCTAATGAAACTACTGTTTACTTCAGATCAACCGTTTACTACTTCAGGAGTGTTCAGGGGGGTGGAATGAAACCAACCAATTATAGACTGGCAGAATGAAACCAACCAATTATAGACTGGCAGAATTAAACCAACCAATTATAGACTGGCAGAATTAACCCAACTAATTATAGACTGGCAGAATTAACCCAACCAATTATAGACTGGCAGAACTAACCCAACCAATTATAGACTGGCAGAATTAAACCAACCAATTATAGACTGGCAGAATTAAACCAACCAATTATAGACTGGCAGAATTAACCCAACCAATTATAGACTGGCAGAATTAACCCAACCAATTATAGACTGGCAGAACTAACCCAACCAATTATAGACTGGCAGAATTAACCCAACCAATTATAGACTGGCAGAATTAACCCAACCAATAATAGACTGGCAGATTTAACCATCCAATTATAGACTGGCAGAATTAAACCATCCAATTATAGACTGGCAGAATTAACCCAACCAATTATAGACTGGCAGAATTAACCCAACCAATTATAGACTGGCAGAATTAACCCAACCAATTATAGACTGGCAGAATTAACCCAACCAATTATAGACTGGCAGAATTAACCCAACCAATTATAGACAGGAAGAATTAAACCATCCAATTATAGACTGGCAGAATTAAACCATCCAATTATAGACTGGCAGAATTAAACCATCCAATTATAGACTGGCAGAATTAAACCATCCAATTATAGACTGGCAGAATTAACCCAACCAATTATAGACTGGCAGAATTAACCCAACCAATTATAGACTGGCAGAATTAACCCAACCAATTATAGACTGGCAGAATTAAACCATCCAATTATAGACTGGCAGAATTAAACCATCCAATTATAGACTGGCAGAATTAAACCATCCAATTATAGACTGGCAGAATTAACCCAACCAATTATAGACTGGCAGAATTAACCCAACCAATTATAGACAGGAAGAATTAAACCATCCAATTATAGACTGGCAGAATTAAACCATCCAATTATAGACCGGCATAATTAACTCAACCAATTATAGACAGGAAGAATTAAACCATCCATCCAATTATAGACTGGCAGAATTAAACCATCCAATTATAGACTGGCAGAATTAACTCAACCAATAACAGACTCTTATTTCAGCTTATTTCCAATTATGCAACTATAACCGGCACATGTAGGAATAGGTTGATTGTGTCTCGTGAAATACTAACTGAACTCCTTGGTTATGAATGTGTACTGGAGGTTGCTCATGCCCAAATAAATGTTATTTCTCACGCTTTCATCTCCCTTGTCCTCTTTCTGGGAACTGCTGTACCCCATAACATCTCACCTCCCTTGCTGGCTGGGTGTATCAAGGAGAGAAACTCACTTAGCAGCTTTTCAGGATCACACCAGCACTGGGTACTCAGGGGATAGAACTAGGCAGCGGTCGAAGAGAGGTCGAAGGCGGTCGGACCGCAAACAGAACATCGCCAGATCCCTCTGTCTTTAAAGTCTGGATTTCACAGGAATTGGAGAGGATTTGGGACGGGGCGCTGGGCGTACCCCTCTGACCCTAAGGTTTATTTTAGGAACGCTGGAGTTACCTTGGACCCCTCTTGTCGTCTCTTCTCCTCACCTTTACCCCTCCCCTTTTTTTGCTTTATTTTTCCTCACTGTCTCCTCTCTCTTCTGTTGTCTACCTCCTCCCCTATTCACTGGCCAATCGCTCTCCAGGGCCGCAGAAGGTCAATTGATCTGCTTGCTGCTGTCTTAGATGCCTTTACTGATGGGCCCTGACACACACACACACACACACACACACACACACACACACACACACACACACACACACACACACTGGCCTTTCAGTTAATCAAGTGTACAACACAAATCTCTGGATAGAGAGACAGACAAACACTAGTTGTTTACGTTCTAAATGTTTTTACACACAGCCTGTTACGGGTTGTTGATTACAGGCTGTTAAGGGCTGTTGAATACAGGCTGTTAAGGGCTGTAGGCTGTAGAATACAGGCTGTTAAGGGCTGTTGAATACAGGCTGTTAAGGGCTGTAGAATACAGGCTGTTAAGGGCTGTAGAATACAGACTGTTAAGGGCTGTTGAATACAGGCTGTTAAGGGCTGTAGAATACAGGCTGTTAAGGGCTGTTGAATACAGGCTGTTAAGGGCTGTTGAATACAGGCTGTTAAGGGCTGTTGAATACAGGCTGTTAAGGGCTGTTGAATACAGGCTGTTAAGGGCTGTTGAATACAGGCTGTTAAGGGCTGTAGAATACAGGCTGTTAAGGGCTGTAGAGTACAGGCTGTTAAGGGCTGTTGAATACAGGCTGTTAAGGGCTGTAGAGTACAGGCTGTTAAGGGCTGTAGAATACAGGCTGTTAAGGGCTGTTGAATACAGGCTGTTAAGACCTGTAGAATACAGGCTGTTAAGACCTGTAGAGTACAGGCTGTTAAGGGCTGTTGAATACAGGCTGTTAAGGGCTGTAGAATACAGGCTGTTAAGGTCTGTAGAATACAGGCTGTTAAGGGCTGTTGAATACAGGCTGTTAAGGGCTGTAGAATACAGGCTGTTAAGGGCTGTAGAATACAGGCTGTTAAGGGTTGTTGAATACAGGCTGAGGGAGGGGGATGAATTTCAATTTCAATTTAAGGACTTTATTGGCATGGGAAACATATGTTAACATTGCCAAAGCAAATGAACTAGATAATTAACAGAAGTGAAATAAACAATTTAAAAAATGAACAGTGAACATTAAACTCACAAACGTTCCAAAAGAATAAAGACATTTCAAATGTCAAATTATGTGCAAATAGTTAAAGTACAAAAGGGAAAATAAATAAACATAAATATGGGTTGTATTTACAATGGTGTTTGTTCTTCACTGGTTGACCTTTTCTTGTGGCAACAGGTCACAAATCTTGCTGCTGTGATGGCACACTGTGGTATTTCACCCAGTAGATATGGGAGTTTATCAAAATTGTGTTTGTTTTCGAATTCTTTGAGGATTTCTGTAATCTGAGGGAAATATGTGTCTCTAATATGGTCATACATTTGGCAGGAGGTTAGGAAGTGCAGCTCAGTTTCCACCTCATTTTGTGGGCAGTGAGCACATAGCCTGTCTTCTCTTGAGAGCCAGGTCTGCCTTTGGTGGCCTTCCTCAATAGCAAGGCTATGATCACTGAGTACATAGTCAAAGCTTTCCTTAAGTTTGGGTCAGTCACAGTGGTCAGGTATTCTGCCACTGTGTACTCTCTGTTTAGGGCCAAATAGCATCCTAGTTTGCAATTCGTTTTTGTTAATTCTTTCCGTTGTGTCAAGTAATTATCTTTTTGTTTTCTCATGATTTGGTTGGGTCTAATTGTGTTGCTGTCCTGGGGCTCTGTGGGGTGTGTTTGTGTTTGTGAACAGAGCCCCAGGACCAGCTTGATTAGGGGACTCTTCTCCAGGTTCATCTCTCTGTAGGTGATGGCTTTGGTATAAAACTTCTTCGGGATTAGTGTCCCTTCCATGGGACAGTTGAGCTAACATTGGCTAATGCGATTAGCATGAGGTTGTAATTAACAATAACATTTCCCAGGATATAGACATATCTGTTATTGTCAGAAAGCTTACATTCTTGTTAATCTAACTGCACTGTCCAATTTACAGTAGCTATTACAGTGAAATAATATCATGCTATTGTTTGAGGAGAGTGCCCAATTTTGAACATGAAAAGTTATTAACAAACAAATTAGGCACATTTTTGCAGAATTTTGAACACAAATGCAATGGTTCATTTGATCAGTCTAAAACGGTGTACATACACTGATGCCAACTAGTGGCCAAAATATAAATTGCATCTGGGCTGGAATAATTTATTATGGGCTTTCGCATTTCAAAGATGATGGTAAAAATACTAAAGAACGGTTGTTTTTTTATTTGTATTATCTTTACCAGATATATTGTGTTATATTCTACTACATTCCTTTCACATTTGCACAAACTTCAAAGTTTTTCCTTTCAAATGGTACCAATAATATGCATATCCTTGCTTCAGGGCCTGAGCTACAGGCAGTTAGATTTGGGTACGTCATTTTAGGAGAAAATTTTAAAATGGGTTAATCCTTAAGAGGATTTATGGAAGGTTTGTGAATCACTTCCTTTTAGGTGGTTATAGAATTTAACGGCTCTTTTCTGGATTTTGATCATTAGCAGGTATCGGCCTAATTCTGCTCCTCATGCATTATTTGGTGTTTTACGTTGGACACGGAGGATATTTTTGAAGAACTCTGCATGCGGAGTCTCAATTTGGTGTTTGTCCCATTTTGTGAATTCTTGGTTGGTGAGCGGACCCCCAGACCTCATAACCCTAAAGTGCAATGGGTTCTAAAACTGATTCAAGTATTTTTTGCCAGATTCCTAATTGGTATGTCGAATTTAATGTTCCTTTTGATGGCATGGATAGATTGTCTCTCAGATCATTCACAGCTTTGTGGAAGTTACCTGTGGTGCTGATGTTTAGGCCGAGGTAGGTGTAATTTTGTGCTTGGGAAACGGTGTCTAGATGGAATTTGTATTTGTGATCCTGCCGACTGTACCTTTCTTGGAACACTATTATTTTGGTATTAGAGAGATTTACTGTCAGGGCCCAGGTCTGACAGGGCCCAGGTCTGTCAGGGTCCAGGTCTGACAGGGCCCAGGTCTGTCAGGGCCCAGGTCTGGCAGAATCTGTGCAGAATATCTAGGGGCCGCTGTAGGCCCTCCTTGGTTGGTGACAGAAGCACCAGATTATCAGCAAACAGTAGACATTTGACTTCAGATTCTAGTAGAGTAGGGTGAGGCCGGGTGCTGCATATTGTTCTAGTGCCCTCGCCAATTCATTGATATATATGTTGAAGAGGGTGGGGCTTAAGCTGCATCCCTGTCTCTCCCCACGGCCCTGTGGGAAGAAATGTTTGTGTTTATGTGTCACGTTCTGACCTTTATTTCCTTTGTTTTTGTCTTTATTTAGTATGGTCAGGGCGTGAGTTGGGGTGGGCAGTCTATGTTTGTTTATCTATGTTTTTCTATTTCTGTGTTTGGCCTGATATGGTTCTCAATCAGAGGCAGGTGTTAGTCATTGTCTCTGATTGGGAAACATATTTAGGTAGCCTGTTTTGTGTTGGGTTTTGTGGGTGGTTGTTTTCTGTCTTTGTGTGTCTGCACCAGACAGTACAGTTTCGGTTTTTCACATTTGTTCTTTTTGTATTTTGAGTGTTCACTTTGATTACACAAGATGAACAATTACCACGCTGCACCTTGGTCCTCTTCTTCTCCTCCAGACGACAACCGTTACATTATGCCTATTTTAACCACACACTTGTTGTTTGCATACATGGATTTTATAATGTCTTATGTTTTACCCCCAACACTACTTTCCATCAATTTGTATAGCAGACCCTCATGCCAAATTGAGTCAAGGGCTTTTTTGAAATCATCAAAACATGAGAAGACTTTGTCTTTGTTTTGGTTTGTTTGTTTGTTTGTCAATTAGGGTGTGCAGGGTGAATACGTGGTCTGTCGTATGATAATTTGGTAAAAAGCCCATTTGACATTTGCTCAGTACATTGTTTTCACTGAGTAAATGTACGAGTCTGATGGGAAAATCCTCTGCATTATCATTAATAAGGTTGCTGTTGACGCATATCCCACGGTAGTTATTGGGTTCAAATTTGTCTCCACTTTTGTGGATTGGGGTGATCAGTCCTTAGTTCCAAATATTGGGGAATATGTCAGAGCTGAGGATGATGTTAAAGAGTTTTAGTTTAGCCAATCTCTCACTCTATCTTTGTTTCTCTTCTCGCCCCACCCTCATTATGTTTGCTTCTGACTGAGTATCCTCATATCAGCTCCCCTCTCCGTTCCTCCATTTCCCAGACCCTTGGCCTGTCTATCCTTCTCTTGTCCAGTATCTCTGCCCAAACCAGACTCCAGCCAGAGCCTGATAACAATCTGATAACAATCCCTGGATACTGCACTCTGACAGATTACAAAGCAGACAGAGAGCAGGGAAAGATGTATCCCGGCTCTCTCTCTCTCTATCGCTCTTTCTTTCCTTCCAATCTCGCTGTCTCCCTTTCGCTCTCCTGCTCTGTCACACGCACGCTCGCATGCACACACACATTTACACACTCACCAGTCCCTGTGATGCGGAGCTCAGTTCTAGCCCTCCTGAGTGTTTGGTTTTGACAGTCGCTGATCAGCTGGAATTGACTTGGAGATGAGAAGATCCTTTCACAGTGCTGGCTGAGATATAAACTTGTAAATTACTAATCCGTAATCCCCTTTGGGAAATAAACTCACTAAGAAACCCACACAGGGAATCAAGTCAGAGACAAATCCTGGCAAATTAGCAGTGGGGTAGAGGGTGCATTTCATGAAGTTCGGCGAGGGCCTCGATTTCTGGTTTGGCTAGAATCCTTCATTTCTAGATTTTCATTTTAAGAATTAATGACAAGGCTTAGGTCACATTGGTAAATAAAAAATGAACTGGGTTTGTATCAGTGTAAGTCCTTGTGTGAGTTCAAAGGGTTTTCTTCCACTATCCCAGCTAGGTGCAGAAGAGAAGAGAGGCTGAATCCTATTCTCCCTCAGACACAATGAATAATACTCACTGAGTCAGCTACAGAACAGTCAGCTACAGAGCACAGAGTTCAGAACACGGAGTCAGCTACAGAACACAGAGTTCAGAACACGGAGTCAGCTATAGAACAGTCAGCTACAGAACACAGAGTTCAGATCACGGAGTCAGCTATAGAACACAGAGTTCAGAACACGGAGTCAGCTACAGAACACAGAGTTCAGAACACGGAGTCAGCTACAGAACACAGAGTTCAGAACACGGAGTCAGCTATAGAACACAGAGTTCAGAACACGGAGTCAGCTACAGAACACAGAGTTCAGAACACAGAGTTCAGAACACGGAGTCAGCTACAGAACACAGAGTTCAAAACACGGTGTCAGCTACAGAACACAGAGTTCAGAACACAGTGTTCAGAACACGGAGTCAGCTATAGAACACAGAGTTCAGAACACGGAGTCAGCTACAGAACACAGAGTTCAGAACACAGAGTTCAGAACACGGAGTCAGCTACAGAACACAGAGTTCAGAACACGGAGTCAGCTACAGAACACAGAGTTCAGAACACGGAGTCAGCTACAGAACACAGAGTTCAGAACACAGAGTTCAGAACACAGAGTCAGCTACAGAACACAGAGTTCAGAACACAGAGTTCAGAACACGGAGTCAGCTATAGAACACAGAGTTCAGAACACGGAGTCAGCTACAGAACACAGAGTTCAGAACACAGAGTTCAGAACACGGAGTCAGCTACAGAACACAGAGTTCAGAACACGGAGTCAGCTACAGAACACAGAGTTCAGAACACGGACTCAGCTACAGAACACAGAGTTCAGAACACGGTGTCAGCTACAGAACACAGAGTTCAGAACACGGAGTCAGCTACAGAACACAGAGTTCAGAACACGGTGTCAGCTATAGAACACAGAGTTCAGAACACAGAGTTCAGAACACGGAGTCAGCTATAGAACACAGAGTTCAGAACACGGAGTCAGCTCCAGAACACAGAGTTCAGAACACGGAGTCAGCTACAGAACACAATCAGCTCCAGAACACAGAGTTCAGAACACGGAGTCAGCTACAGAACACAGAGTTCAGAACACAGAGTTCAGAACACGGAGTCACCTACAGAACACAGAGTTCAGAACACGGAATACAAGAACTTCAACGTACGGAACAGGAACACTCAAGAATACTACATCAATAAAGATACAGACAGACAGACAGACAGACAGCATATTGAAATGCTTTAAGTGTAGTACCCGGAATGCATCAGTAATCAGACAGACAGACAGCATATTGAAATGTTTTAAGTGTAGTACCCGGAATGCAAAAGGCTGAATGTGAGAGAGGGTTTAAGAGAAGGAGAAGGAGAGAGTAGGCCTTGGCCACCGCTGCGCTGTGATTGCATTGTGTCTTTAATATTATATCTCCTTCTTTCTCTCGTTCCATACATTATTAAAACAGATCAGGATACATTTCTAAAGAGAAGGAGAGAAAACAAGGAAAAGAGAAAAGGAGAAGGAGGAAGATGAAGTCCATAAGAAAAATAAACAAATAAACAAGAACCCGTCGCACACCAATCCATAAAACACGAGCATAACAATAAACAATCTCTGACAAGGACATGAGGGGAAACAGAGGGTTAAATACACAACATATAATGAATCGGATTGGAACCAGGTGTGAAGGAAGACAAGACAAAACCAATGGAAAATGAAACATAAATCAATGATGGCTAGAAGACCGGTGACGTCGACCGCCGAGCACCGCCCGAACAAGGAGAAGCATCGACTTCGGCAGAAGTCGTGACAATTATGAAGAGAATGATGAGGAATATTGGACATAATTATGATGAGAATGCTGAGGAACACTGGACGTTATTATGATGAGATTAATGAGGAACACTGGACGTTATTATGATGAGGAACACGGAACAATATTATGATGAGATTGATAAGGAACACTGGACATTATTATGATGAGGAACACTGGACATTATTATGATGAGGAACACTGGACATTATTATGATGAGGAACACTGGACATTATTATAATGAGGAACACTGGACATTATTATGATGAGGAACACTGGACATTATTATGATGAAGAACACTGGACATTATTATGATGAGGAACACTGGACATTATTATGATGAGGAACACTGGACATTATTATGATGAGGAACACTGGACATTATTATGATGAGATTGATGAGGAACACTGGACATTGTTATGATTCAGACCCCTGACACTCTCGACCCAATTGGCCCCAGTGAATCTGCGCAGAGATACATTCTGTATTTCATATGGTCAAAATAAAACAAACTCTCACAGTCTCACGCCAGAATTCGATGTTCGTCCATGTTTATGAAACGGCAAATTTTCGAATTTGTTCTAAACGTGAAATTTTGAAGTATTTAAGGTTAAGTTTAAGCATTGACTCAATTTTTAATTTTAGTCTTCAGTTTAGGCATTGACTCTGATTTTTTAAGTTTAGTTTTCAGTCTAGGCATTGACTTTGAATATTTACGTTTTGGGATAGGCTTAAAACAAAAATTTACATTTACATTACATTTTAGTCATTTAGCAGACGCTCTTATCCAGAGCGACTTACAGTAGAGTGCATACATTTTTATTACATTTATTTTATTTATTTTTTAATTAAATTTTTTCACATACTGAGACAAGGATATCCCTAACGGCCAAACTCTCCCTAACCCGGACGACGCTATGCCAATTGTGCGTCGCCCCACGGACCTCCCGGTTGCGGCCGGCTGCGACAGAGCCTGGGCGCGAACCCAGAGACTCTGGTGGCACAGCTAGCACTGCGATGCAGTGCCCTAGACCAGTTATTTTCACTTATATTGAAGTGAAAATAACTTTATATTGCTGGATTTAACCACACAGCCTTTGGCACCAGAGGCAAATGCTTAACCCCATCCACCATTCCCATCAACAAAGCCATAGCAAAGCCAGAATGCTATATCAGTCTACTAATACAGGACGAGGAAAGGCCAGCGAACTACATTTGTAATCAATAAAGAAAATATATTTGTTATTAATATTTAGGTTTTATTTAGCTTTTTTCAAGGGGGTGCTACGGCATCAACAGTATCCCTACTTCACACGTCTATGACGGTTTCCACGTCATCTCCCGATGTCATCAGACATGAACGGACGTCGAATACTGACTTGCATCACGGGTGTCCTGGCTGTCAAAAGTAGTGCACTATATAGGGAATGGTGTGGCTGTCAAAAGTAGTGCACTACATAGGGAATGGTGTGGCATTTGGGACTCAGATACATTCTGCATGATAAAACCAGAGGAGGACTCGGAAGCAAATGAAAATGTCACACTCCGCTGTCTCCTTGACCAGATTCTCTCGTATCCCTGCACCCTGCCCCCAAAAAAACAATTATGTCTGCAACATAGGCAACAGTTGTCCTCTCTCTCTCTCTCTCTCTCTCTCTCTCTCTCTCTCTCTCTCTCTCTCTCTCTCTCTCTCTCTCTCTCTCTCTCTCTCTCTCTCTCTCTCTCTCTCTCTCTCTCTCTCCCTCTCTCTCTCTCTCTCTCTCTCTCTCTCTCTCTCTCTCTCTCTCTCTCTCTCTCTCTCTCTCTCTCTCTCTCGTTATTCACTGAAATGATTTGATTTTATTCACCCTCTCTTTATCTCTCTCTCTCTCTCTGTCTTTCTCTCTCTCTTTCCATATCTAGTCTGTGCGGTTTTAATGTGTAATACCTGAGCAGCGAGCTAATTGTTTCTGTTAACCTGTGAGCCATCCACAAATGTACCACGATAGATTTCATGTTGGAGACATTTATTTGTGAACAGCTGTTAGTGTGAGGAAAATATAATATATTATTATATTATATTAATATATATATATATTATATTGAAGTGAGTAGAAAAGAGCACAGTACAGTAGATTACATTATAGTATAGTATAGTACAGTATAGCATAGTATAGTATAGTATAGTACAGTATAGTACAGTATAGTATAGTACAGCATAGTATAGTACAGTATAGTACAGTATAGTATAGTATAGTATAGTACAGTATAGTACAGTATAGTATAGTACAGCATAGTATAGTACAGTATAGTACAGTATAGTACAGCATAGTATAGTATAGTACAGTATAGTACAGTATAGTACAGTATAGTACAGTATAGTACCGCATAGTATAGTATAGTATAGTACAGCATAGTACAGTATAGTACAGTACAGTATAGTAGTATAGTATAGTATAGTACAGTGAAGTACGGTACAGTACAACACGGCATAGTATAGTATAGTACATCATAGTACAGTATAGCGCAGTACAGTATAGCATTGTGTAGTATAGTATAGTACAGTATAGCACAGTATAGTGCAGTATTGTACAGTGCAGTATAGTGTAGTATAGTACAGTATAGTACATTATAGTACAGTATAGTACGGTATAGTACAGTAGAGTATTGTATAGTACAGCATTGTACAGTAAAGCACAGTACAGTACAGTACAGTATAGTATAGTATAGTATAGTATAGCATTGTACAGTATAGTGCAGTATAGCACAGTATTGTACAGCACAGTATAGTATAGTACAGTATAGTACAGTATTGTACAGTACAGTACAGAAGAGTGCCGTCGAGTACAGTATAGTAGAGTACAGTGCAGTAGATTACAGTATAGTATAGTATAGTACAGTGAGTAGAGAAGGGTACAGGACTGTAGAGAAGGGTACAGTACAGTAGAGTACAGCGCAGTATAGTACAGTATAGTACAGTACAGTACAGTAGAGTACAGACGAGTGCAGTAGATTAAAGTATAGTATAGTACAGTGAGTAGAGACGGGTACAGTACTGTAGAGAAGGGTACAGTACAGTACAGTACAGTACAGTGGAGTACAGAAGAGTGCAGTAGAGTACAGTAGGGTAGAGTACAGTATAGTAAAGTAGAGTAGAGTACAGTACATTACAGTATAGTACAGTATAGTAGAGTATAGTACAGTACGGTAGAGTACAGTAGAGTACAGCAGAGTGCAGTATAGTACAGTACAGTAGAGTACAGTAGAGTACAGCAGAGTGCAGTAGAGTACAGTACAGTAGAGTATATTACAGTATAGGATAGTATAATACAGTGAGTAGAGACGGGTACAGGACTGTAGAGAAGGGTACAGTACAGTACAGTACAGTAGAGTAGAGTACAGTACAGTATAGTACAGTATAGTTCAGTACAGTGCAGTACAGTACATTAGAGTACAGAAGAGTGCAGTAGAGTAGAGTACAGTACAGTAGATTACAGTATAGTATAGTATAGTATAGTGAGTAAAGACGTGCACAATACTGCATTGTAGAGTAAAGTACATTAGAGTACAGTACAGTACAGTGCAGTAGAGTACAGAAGAGTGCAGAAGAGTACAGAAGAGTGCAGTAGGGTAGAGTGCAGTACAGTAGAGTGCAGGATAGTACAGTAGATTACAGTATAGTATAGTACAGTACAGTACATTACAGTATAGTATAGTATAGTACAGTGAGTAGAGACAGGTACAGGACTGTAGAGAAGGGTACAGTACAGTAGAGTACAGTACAGTACAGTACAGTATAGAACAGTATAGTACAGTATAGTACAGTATAGTACAGTACAGTATAGTACAGTATAGTACAGTACAGTATAGTACAGTATAGTACAGTACAGCACAGTATAGTACAGTATAGTACAGTACAGTACAGTACATTATATTACAGTATAGTATAGTATAGTACAGTGAGTAGAGACGGGTACAGGACTGTAGAGAAGGGTACAGTACAGTACAGTACAGTACAGTATAGAACAGTATAGTACAGTATAGTACAGTAGAGTACAGTAGAGTACAGTACAGCACAGTACAGTACAGTACAGTACATTATATTACAGTATAGTATAGTTTAGTACAGTGAGTAGAGACTGGTACATGACTGTAGAGAAGGGTACAGTACAGTAGAGTACAGTAAAGTAGAGTACAGTACAGTATAGTACTGTATAGTACAGTATAGTACAGTACAGTACAGTATAGTACAGTATAGTACAGTATAGTACAGTGCAGTACAGTACAGTAGAGTACAGAAGAGTACAGTAGCGTACAGTACATTATATTACAGTATAGTATAGTATTGTACAGTGAGTAGAGATGGGTACAGGACTGTAGAGAAGGGTACAGTACAGTACAGTACAGTATAGTACAGTATAGTACAGTACAGTACAGTATAGTACAGTACAGTACAGTATAGTACAGTACATTACGGTATAGTACAGTACAGTACTGTATAGTACAGTATAGTACAGTACAGTACAGAACAGTACAATACAGAAGAGTACAGTATAATACAGTACAGTGAGTAGAGTACAGTAGAGTACAGTAGAATACAGTACAGTGAGTAGAGTAGAGTAGAGTACAGTAGAATACAGTAGAATACAGTACAGTGAGTAGAGTACAGTAGAGTAGAGTAGAGTACAGTAGTGTACAGTACAGTGAGTAGAGTACAGTAGAATACAGTAGAGTACAGTACAGTGAGTGGTATAGAGAAGAATACCGTGAGTAGAGTAGAGTACAGTGAGTAGAGTAGAGTACAGTATAGTACAGTGAGTAGAGTACAGTAGAGTACAGTACAGTGAGTAGAGTACAGTAGAGTACAGTAGAGTACAGTACAGTAGAATACTGTACAGTGAGTGGTGTAGAGTACAGTGAGTAGAGTACAGTAGAGTACAGTAGAATACTGTACAGTGAGTTGTGTAGAGTACAGTGAGTAGAGTACAGTAGAGTACAGTAGAATACTGTACAGTGAGTTGTGTAGAGTACAGTGAGTAGAGTACAGTAGAGTACAGTAGAGTACAGTACAGTGAGTAGAGTACTGAACTATATTCTACATACTGTACTACACTGTACTGAACTATACTCTACATACTGTACTACACTGTACTGAACTATATTCTACATACTGTACTACACTGTACTGAACTATACTCTACATACTGTACTACACTGTACTGAACTATATTCTACATACTGTACTACACTGTACTGAACTATATTCTACATACTGTACTACACTGTACTGAACTATATTCTACATACTGTACTACACTGTACTGAACTATACTCTACATACTGTACTACACTGTACTGAACTATATTCTACATACTGTACTACACTGTACTGAACTATATTCTACATACTGTACTACACTGTACTGAACTATATTCTACATACTGTACTACACTGTACTGAACTATATTCTACATACTGTACTACACTGTACTGAACTATATTCTACATACTGTACTACACTGTACTGAACTATATTCTACATACTGTACTACACTGTACTGAACTATATTCTACATACTGTACTACACTGTACTGAACTATATTCTACATACTGTACTACACTGTACTGAACTATACGTTACCTTACTGAACTGTACACTATTCTCCACTAGCGTACTCTACTGTGCTCTGCTGCTCTGTGCTGTGATGTCCAATATCATGAAACATGCAGAGAATGACATTCATATCCAGAATGAATCATTCATGTGTAGTTCAGTTCAGGGACACGTGATGTAATCCCATTACCGTAGTTCCGTTACCGGATGTATATCCACTAGTTCGATAACCAAAATAGATGTTTTCAAAGATGCCATGTCATAGCTGACATCCCGTTCTTTCTGCAGTCATCTTTTTAAATCTTTATTAGGAGCAGATATTTCTAGAGTTTTTGGAAAACGCGGTCAAATAAATTTCATAGGTAGATACGATCGGAATAAGTTTGCATCTGCAAAGTTCTTCTATGAAATACTTTTTTTCAACTTTTTTTTTCGTTTGAAATTTTTTTACGTAGCCCTGGAGTCATAGAGCTATATGGTTTATGAAACTTTGAAATTAATGGTCTTCATTTGGCATATATTTATAAGTTAAAAAAACGCAGTCAAAACCTAATTCCGTTAATGTGGAATTACCCTCAACTAATAGAACAACATAAAACCGCATTAGATTAGAAAAAAAGGTTTCATTTGAAGTAATAACACAACATAGAGGAGTTATTAACACAACATAGAGGAGTTACTAACACAACAGAGGAGTTATTAACACAGCAGAGGAGTTATTAACACAACATAGAGGAGTTATTAACACAACATAGAGGAGTTATTAACACAACATAGAGGAGTTATTAACACAACATAGAGGAGTTATTAACACAACATAGAGGAGTTATTAACACAACATAGAGGAGTTATTAACACAACATAGAGGAGTTATTAACACAACATAGAGGAGTTATTAACACAACAGAGGAGTTATTAACACAGCAGAGGAGTTATTAACACAACATAGAGGAGTTATTAACACAACAGAGGAGTTATTAACGCAACATAGAGGAGTTATTAACACAACATAGAGGAGTTATTAACACAACATAGAGGAGTTATTAACACAACATAGAGGAGTTATTAACACAACATATAGAGTCAAATCTTATCATCCTCCTGAGGGGGAATAGGCGTTGGCGTGACCTACTCACGACTGTGTTGATGTGTTTGGACCATGATAGGTCCTTAGTGACGTGGACATCATGGAACTTCTCAACCTTCTCCACTACAACTCTGTCGATGTGAATGGGTGAGTGCTCAGCTCTCATTTTCCCGTAGTCCACAATCAGCTGCTTTGTCTTGCTCACGTTGAGGGAGAGATTGTTGTCCTGTCAGGTCTCTGACCTTCTCCCTACGGGCTGTCTCATCGTCGTCGGCGATCAGGCCGACAAACTGTCATGTCGTCGGCAAACTTAATGATGGTGTTGGAGTCGTGTTTGGCCACGCAGTCGTGGGTGAACAGGGAGTACAGGAAGGGACTAAGCACACACCCCTGAGGGGCGCCTGTGTTGAGGATCAGCATGGCAGATGTGTTGTTACCTAGCCTTACCACCTGGGGGCGGCCCGTCAGGAAGTCCAGGATCCAGTTGCAGAGGGAAGAATTCAGTCCCAGGGTCCTTAGCTTAGTGATGAGCTTGGAGGGCATTATGATGTTGAACGCTGAGCCGTAGTTAATAAACAGCAATCTCATGTAAGGGATGGAGGGAGGAGGGGGGAAGGAGACGAGGGAGAGATACGGAAGGAAGGGGGATGGGGGAGGAGAGAAGGGAGAGATAGGGATGGAAGGGGGAGGGGCAAGGAGAGGATGGAGAGATAGGGATGGAAGGGTTCTGGTGTGAAGGTGGATTAGGGGAGGTGTGTCTGGAGAAAGGGCGAGATGGAGGAGAGGGGAGGCGGAAAGGTGGAAGACATGTATTTCAGTAGGTTTAGTGTGGGAAAGAGGGGGAGGAGGGGAGGAATGGCTGGATACAGTACCAGCCTCTCTTTTAATTTGGAAACATTGGAGGTGGAATAAGGTGTCTGTGTGTGTCTGTGTGTGTCTGTGTGTGACTGTGTGTGTTTGTGTGTGCGTGCATGCATGTATGTGTAATTGTAAATTAATTGGTACAAGGCAGGGTTTCATTAAAATCTCACACAAAGGTGTGCTCACTTTTTCAGTTGCTCGCGGTCAAGGACTTTTCTCCTTGAACATCCAAAAATGAACTTAAAAAAAATATGTCCTTAACAAGCAGAAAGCCTGCTAAAGCCAGGAGCTTAGAAATGTGCTTTTTAATCAGGAGGGAATATGGTTATGTGGTCAATAGGAGAAACCATTACAGGACAACTGTAGAAAACAATGCTACAAAAAGGAAGCTCTAAATCTGCCACGTAAGTCTCCTACAAAAAATATGAAATTGTACAATTTGGCCATTACCCCAACATAACATCCATTTGTATTTAGTTAAAGTAGGTATCAAATCCAATCAAATCCAATCAAATGTATTTAAATAGCCCTTCTTAAATCAGCTGATATCTCAAAGTGCTGTACAGAAACCCAGCCTAAAACCCCAAACAGCAAGCAATGCAGGTGAAGAAGCACGGTGGCCAGGAGAAACTCCCTAGAAATGCCAAAACCTAGGAAGAAACCTAGAGAGGAACCAGGCTATGAGGGGTCGCCAGTCCTCTTCTGGCTGTGCCGGGTGGAGATTATAACAGAACATGGCCAAGATGTTCAAATGTTCATAAATGACCAGCATGGTCAAATAATAATATTCACAGTAGTTGTCGAGGGTGTAGCAAGTCAGCACCTCAGGAGTAAATGTCAGTTGGCTTTTCATAGCCGATCATTAAGAGTATCTCTACCGCTCCTGCGGTCTCTAGAGAGTTGAAAACAGCAGGTCTGGGGAGGGTAGCACGTCCGGTGAACAGGTCAGGGTTCCATAGCCGCAGGCAGAACAGTTGAAACTGGAGCAGCAGCACGGCCAGGTGGACTGGGGACAGCAAGGAGTCATCATGCCAGGTAGTCCTGAGGCATGGTCCTAGGGCTCAGGTCCTCCAAGAGAGAGAAAGAAAGAAAGGGAGAATTAGAGAGAGAATACTTAAATTCACACAGAACACCGGATAAGACAGGAGAAGTACTCCAGATATAACAAACTGACCCTAGCCCCCCGACACATAAACTACTGCAGCATAAATACTGGAGGCTGAGACAGGAGGGGTCAGGAGACACTGTGGCCCCATCCGATGATACCCCTGGACAGGGCCAAACAGTAAGGATATAACCCCACCCACTTTGCCAAAGCACAGCCCCCACACCACTAGAGGGATATCTTCAACCACCAACTTACAATCCTGAGACAAGACCGAGTATAGCCCACAAAGATCTCCGCCACGGCATAACCCAAGGGGGGGGCGCCAACCCAGACAGGAACATCACGTCAGTGACTCAACCCACTCAAGTGACGCACCCCTCCTAGGGACGGCATGAAAGAGCACCAGTAAGCCAGTGACTCAGCCCCTGTGATAGGGTTATAGGCAGAGAATCCCAGTGGAGAGAGGGGAACCGGCCAGGCAGAGACAGCAAGGGTAGTTCGTTGTTCCAGAGCCGTTCCCTTCACCTTCACACTCCTGGGCCAGACTACACTCAATCATATGACCAACTGAAGAGATGAGTCTTCAGTAAAGACTTAAAAGTTGAGACCGAGTCTAATCTCTCACATGGGTAGGCAGACCATTCCTTAAAAATGGAGATCTATAGGAGAAAGCCCTGCCTCCAGCTGTTTGCTTAGAAATTCTAGGGACATTCTTGTGACCGTAGCGTACGTGTAGGTATGTACGGCAGGACCAAATCGGAAAGATAGGTAGGAGCAAGCCCATGTAATGCTTTGTAGGCTAGCAGTAAAACCTTGAAATCAGCTCTTGCCTTAACAGGAAGCCAGTGTAGGGAGGCTAGCACTGGAGTAATATGATCAAATTTTTTGGGTTCTAGTCAGGATTCTAGGAGCCGTATTTAGCACTAACTGAAGTTTATTTAGTGCTTTATCCGGGTAGCCGGAAAGTAGGGCATTGCAGTAGTCTAACCTAGAAGTAACAAAAGCATGGATTAATTTTTCTGCATCATTTTTGGACAGAAGTTTCTGATTTTTGCAATGTTACGTAGATGGAAAAAAGCTGTCCTTGAAACAGTCTTGATATGTTCGTCAAAAGAGAGATCAGGGTCCAGAGTAACGCCGAGGTCCTTCACAGTTTTATTTGAGACGACTTTACAACCATCAAGATTAATTGTCAGATTCAACAGAAGATCTCTTTGATTCTTGGGACCTAGAACAAGCATCTCTGTTTTGTCCGAGTTTAAAAGTATAAAGTTTTCAGCCATCCACTTCCTTATGTCTGAAACACAGGCTTCTAGCGAGGGCAATTTTGGGGCTTCACCATGTTTCATTGAAATGTACAGCTGTGTGTCATCCGCATAGCAGTGAAAGTTAACATTATGTTTTCGAATGACATCACCAAGAGGTAAAATATATAGTGAAAACAATAGTGGTCCTAAAACGTAACCTTGAGGAACACCAAAATGTACAGTTGATTTGTCAGAGGACAAACCATCCACAGAGACAAACTGATATCTTTCCGACAGATAAGATCTAAACCAAGCCAGAACTTGTCCGTGTAGACCAATTTGGGTTTCCAGTCTCTCCAAAAGAATGTGGTGATCGATGTTATCAAAGGCAGCACTAAGGTCTAGGAGCACGAGAACAGATGCAGAGCCTCGGTCTGAAGCCATTCAAATGTCATTTACCACCTTCACAAGTGCAGTCTCAGTGCTATGATGGGGTCTAAAACCAGACTGAAGCATTTCGTATACATTGTTTGTCTTCAGGAAGGCAGTGAGTTGTTTACATACCCTACATTACCCATCTCATATGTATATACTGTACTCTATATCATCTACTGCATCTTGCCATCTTTATGTAATACATGTACCACTAGCCACTTTAAACTATGCCACTTTATGTTTACATACCCTACAGTACTCATCTCATATGTATATACCGTACTCTATACCATCTACTGCATCTTGCCATGCCGTTCTGTACCATCACTCATTCATATATCTTTATGTACATATTCTTTATCCCTTTACACTTGTGTGTGTGTATAAGGTAGTAGTTGTGGAATTGTTAGGTTAGATTACTTGTTGTTATTACTGCATTGTCGGAACTAGAAGCACAAGCATTTCGCTACACTCGCATTAACATCTGCTAACCATGTGTATGTTACTAATAAAATTTGATTTGATTTGATTTGAGTTGCTGCGCAACAGCTTTTTCAATTTATTTTGAGAGGAATGGAAGATTCGATATAGGCCGATAGTTTTTTATATTTTCTGGGTCAAGGTTTGGCTTTGGTATCATGTTTCTATGATTCAAGTATGTATCATTTTTATATAATTCAATTAGGAGTCATGTTTATATAATTAATGTAGGTACCATGTTTCTTTAATTAAAGTAGGTATCATGTTTCTATAATTCAAGTACATTTCATGTTTATATACTTAAAGTAGATATCATGTTTATATAATTAAAGTAGGTATCATGTTTCTATAATTAAAGTAGGTATCCTTTTTCTATAATTTAAGTAGGTATATTTTTTTGTATAATTCAAGTAGGTATCATGTTTGTTTAATTAAGGAAGGTATCACATTTGGTATCAAGTTATAGAACACTCGCTGCAGGTTTCTTTTCATCCAATTCAACGTATCCAGTCGTCTGCTAGTTGTTTTAACCCTCCAGACAACCTGCAGTGTAAAGCATCATTATTTAACCCTTTAATAACCTTTAGAAGTTCATTCAAAGCATGTATCTCACTTTCAGCACTCAGGGCCCAATCAGATAACTACCTAGTGGTCGGTCGTTCGGTCGGTCGGTCTGTCAGGACTCAGGGCCCAATCAGATACCTATCCGACTCTCTGATTAGTGATTACACCATCAACCTGTGAAATACAACCTGGACCAACCACCCTGGACCAACCACCCTGGACCAACCACCCTGGACCAACCACCCTGGACCAACCACCCTGGACCAACCAACCTGGACCAACCAACCTGGACCAACCAACCTGGACCAACCACCCTGGACCATCCACCCTGGACCAACCACCCTGGACCAACCATCCTGGACCAACCACCCTGAACCAACCAACCTGGACCAACCACCCTGAACCAACCAACCTGGACCAACCACCCTGAACCAACCACCCTGGACCAACCACCCTGGACCAACCACCCTGGACCAACCACCCTGAACCAACCACCCTGGACCAACCACCCTGAACCAACCACACTGGACCAACCACCCTGAACCAACCACCCTGAACCAACCAACCTGGACCAACCACCCTGGACCAACCACCCTGGACCAACCACCCTGGACCAACCACCCTGAACCACCACCCTGAACCAACCACCCTGAACCAACCACCCTGAACCAACCACCCTGAACCAACCATCCTGGACCAACCAACCTGAACCAACCACCCTGGACATAGTGTGTGTGTATGTGTGTGTGTGTGTGTGTGTGTGTGTGTGTCTGTGTGTGTGTGTGTCTGTGTCTGTGTGTGTGTGTGTGTGTGTGTCTGTGTGTGTGTCTGTGTCTGTGTGTGTGTCTGTGTCTGTGTCTGTGTGTGTGTCTGTGTGTGTGTCTGTGTCTGTGTGTGTCTGTGTGTGTGTGTCTGTGTCTGTGTCTGTGTCTGTGTCTGTGTCTGTGTCTGTGTCTGTGTGTGTGTGTGTGTGTGTGTGTGTGTGTGTGTGTGTGTGTGTGTGTGTGTGTGTGTGTGTGTGTGTGTGTGTGTGTGTGTGTGTGTGTGTGTGTGTGTGTGTGTGTGTGTGTGTGTGTGTGTGCCCCTGCTGGCTACAGTGTGTTTTCTTCCCAGCGGAACAACGTTCCTTCATATGTCCTGCAGTAATGTGACACTGTATGGAGGAGAGGGGGAGGAAGAGAGGAGAGGATAGATGATACAGGAGGGAGGAAGAGAGGAGAGGATGGATGATACAGGAGGGAGGGAGGGAGGAGAGGAGAGGATGGATGATACAGGAGGGAGGAGGAAGAGAGGAGAGGAGGATACAGGAGGGAGGAAGAGAGGAGAAGATGGATGATACAGGAGGGAGGGAGGAAGAGAGGATGGATGATACAGGAGGGAGGGAGGAGAGGAGAGGATGGATGATACAGGAGGGAGGAGGAAGAGAGGAGAGGAGCATACAGGAGGGAGGAAGAGAGGAGAAGATGGATGATACAGGAGGGAGGGAGGAAGAGAGGATGGATGATACAGGAGGGAGGAAGAGAGGAGAGGATGGATGATACAGGAGGGAGGGAGGGAGGAGAGGAGAGGATGGATGATACAGTAGGGAGGAGGAAGAGAGGAGAGGAGAGGAGGATACAGGAGGGAGGAAGAGAGGAGAGGATGCAGGATAAAGAAGGGAGGAAGGAATAGAGAAGAGGATGCAGGATGCAGGATAAAGAAAGGAGGGAGGAAGAGAGGAGAGGATGGAGGATACAGGAGGGAGGAAGAGAGGAGAGGATGGATGATACAGTAGGGAGGAGGAAGAGAGGAGAGGAGAGGAGGATACAGGAGGGAGGAAGAGAGGAGAGGATGCAGGATAAAGAAGGGAGGAAGGAATAGAGGAGAGGATGCAGGATGCAGGATAAAGAAAGGAGGGAGGAAGAGAGGAGAGGATGGAGGATAAAGGAGGGAGGAAGAGAGGAGAGGATGGAGGATACAGGAGGGAGGAAGAGAGGAGAGGATAGATGATACAGGAGGGAGGAGGAAGAGAGGAAGAGAAGAAGAAAGGATTGACGAAAAAGGAGGGTTACAAAGCTAGTTATGGGTGTCTGATAGAGCAAAACGTAAGCAGAGTGGGTTGTGTGTGTGTTTGTGTGTGTGTGTGTGTGTGTGTGTGTGTGTGTGTGTGTGTGTGTGTGTGTGTGTGTGTGTGTGTGTGTGTGTGTGTGTGTGTGTGTGTGTGTGTGTGTGTGTGTGTGGTGTGTGTGTGTGTGTGTGTGTGTGTGTGTGTGTGTGTGTGTGGGTGTGTGTGTGTGTGTTTGTGTGTGTGTGTGTGTGTGTGTGTGTATTTGTGTGTGTACTCATCGGTGTGTTTGTGTTTACAGCAGCTAACAGCGATGGCAGTGTGCCTCTTACGAGACAGAGAGTTCTACAAGGTCAGGCTCACCTTAATAAAACTTTTAGGAGGCATCAATGTTTAAAAATGAGTTTTACAGCGAGCGTTAGACGTAAATTAATGCAAGCATTGTCAGCCAAACAAGTGACGAGACACTCAAACCTCTGCCCAAAGGTGCCAGCCCCAGTCCCACACCCATCACTGTTCTGAGATACGCATAGATAGAAGGCAATATGTTTTAACGCTGGGTCACAGGAAGTATAACCAGCTATAGGAATCCTTTTTCCTTCTACATTTTGTTATATCTTCCAAATGATTGATAGATATCGTAAAAATTAAAGGCTCCACTTCGAGGTCAGGATGACTGATTCTCTGTCAGCGATTCTTTAATAGTGAGAGGGTGAGGAAGGAGTGAGGAGGGGGGGGGGAGTGGAGAGACTGAGGGGAGAAGTAATTTCTCTTTGGACAGGACAGAGGAGAGGGGGAGGAGAGGGTGAGGAGGGACAGTGGGAAGGGAAGACAGGTGAGGGGGAGGAGAGGAGGATAAGGGTGTTATAAGGTTAGGAGATTGTAATCAATATCGTTTCAGTCCAGAGGATGACTGGAAATCAAACCTAATCCACCAGGAAATACCTCTCTGTCTGTCTCTCTCTCTACTATCTCTATATCTCTCTGTTTATCACTCACTCACTGTCTGTCTGTCTGTCTCTCTGTCTCTCTGTCTCTCTGTCTGTCTCTCTGTCTGTCTCTCTGTCTGTCTCTCTCTCTCTGTCTGTCTCTCTCTCTCTCTCTCTTTCTCTCTCAACATGAAACCCAAAAAGCATACAGACATGAACCAGAGTTAATAACGCCTGAGGAAAGAACCAAGGTGAGTGACAGATTTAGGGTATGTAATCAGGAAGGTGACGGAGTCCGGGTGAGTGTCATGAGGCGCAGGTGTCTGTAATTATGAGACAACTGGCGACGTCTAGCGCTGAAGAGGGGAGCAGGAGAAGACGCGACACTCTCTCCTTCCCCTCTCTCTCTGTATCTCTCTACCTGTCTCTCTACCTGTCTCTCTCTCTCTCTCTCTCTCTCTCTCTCTCTCTCTCTCTCTCTCTCTCTCTCTCTCTCTCTCTCTCTCTCTCTCTCTCTCTCTCTCTCTCTCTCTCTCTCTCTCTCTCTCTCTCTCTCTCTCTCTCTCTCTCTCTCTCTCTCTCTCTCTCTCTCTCTCTCTCTCTCTCTCTCTCTCTCTCTCTCTCTCTCTCTCTCTCTCTGTATCTCTCTACCTGTCTCTCTACCTCTCTCTCTGTATCTCTCTACCTGTCTCTCTACCTCACTCTCTGTATCTCTCCCCTTCTCTCTACCTCTCTCTCTGTCTCCCTCCCTCCCCTGTCTCTCTACCTCTCTCTCTGTCTCCCTCCCCTGTCTCTCTACCTCTCTCTCTCTGTATCCCTGCCCTCTCTCTCTACCTCTCTCTCTGTCTCCCTCCCCTCTCTCTCTACCTCTCTCTCTGTCTCCCTCCCCTCTCTCTCTACCTCTCTGTCTCCCTCCCCTCCCTCTCTACTTCTCTCTCTCTGTCTCCCTCCCCTGTCTCTCTACCTCTCTCTCTGTATCCCTCCCCTCCCCTCTCTCTCTACCTCTCTGTCTCCCTCCCTCCCCTCTCTCTCTACCTCTCTCTCTGTGTCCTTCCCCTCTCTCTCTACCTCTCTGTCTCCCTCCCCTCCCTCTCTACCTCTCTCTGTCTCCTTCCCCTCCATCTACCTCTCTGTCTCCTTCCCCTCCCTCTCTACCTATCTCTCTCTGTCTCCCTCCCCTCTCTCTATATATCTCAATATGTCCCCCCTGAGCCTGTGAGAGCTTGTTGATATATAACATAACTGTCTTATTAGGCTCCATACCTTTTTATAGAAATTAGCTGTCTGCATCAGAAATCAAGAACTATATCAGTTAATATGACTGCATTTATAGCACTTTTGTATAAGTTACGGCAAATTATCCAACCTAGCTAGCAACTAGATGGAGAAAACAAACGTTCATATAAACGCAAATTAGTGATGTAATTTCCTTATTTACACCTTATTTAAACCAAAACATAATTATATTTAGAGTGTTGACACATCGTAAGTATGGATTTATCAGTAAACATACATATAAACAAACAGCACGCATGGGGTTAATTTCATTTCAATTCCAGTCCATTTAGGAGGTACACTTAAATTCCAATTCTCTTCAATGCTGTTCAATGAGAAACGCGTGGAATTAGAATTGGAATTAGGTAGGGTCTCCCGAGTGGCGCAGTGATCTGAGGCTATCTTTACCACTAGAGATCCTGGTTCTTGGCCCAGGGTTGTCCGGGATAGGGCAGGATTTGGCCGGCAGGGATGTCCTTGTCCCATAGAGCTGTAGCGACTCCTGTAGTGAACCCGGGTGCATGCACGCTGACACGGTCGCCAGGGTGTACGGTGTTTCCTCCGACACATTGGTGCTGCTGGCTTCCGGGCATTGTGTCAAAAAGCAGTGCTGCTTGTTTGGGTCGTGTTTCGGAGGACGCACGGCTCTCGACCTTCGCCCCTCTCCCGAGTCCGTACGGGAGTTGCAGCGATGAGATAAGAGTGTAACTACCAATTGGACATCAGTGGGGGCAACATACCACTAAAACCAGGTAGGTATCATTGGGAGTAACAATTCACACATCAGTCTGGCATCACTGAGAAGAGAAAGGAGAGATGTGACATATTCACACATCAATCTGGCATCACAGAGAAGAGAAAGGAGAGATGTGACATATTCACACATCAATCTGGCATCACAGAGAAGAGAAAGGAGAGATGTGACATATTCACACATCAATCTGGCATCACCGAGAAGAGAAAGGAGAGATGTGACATATTCACACATCAATCTGGCATCACAAAGAAGAGAAAGGAGAGATGTGACATATTCACACATCAATCTGGCATCACAGAGAAGAGAAAGGAGAGATGTGACATATTCACACATCAATCTGGCATCACAGAGAAGAGAAAGGAGAGATGTGACATATTCATACATCAATCTGGCATCACAGAGAAGAGAAAGGAGAGATGTGACATATTCACACATCAATCTGGCATCACAGAGAAGAGAAAGGAGAGATGTGACATATTCACACATCAATCTGGCATCACCGAGAAGAGAAAGGAGAGATGTGACATATTCACACAATAATCTGGCATCACAGAGAAGAGAAAGGAGAGATGTGACATATTCACACATCAATCTGGCATCACAGAGAAGAGAAAGGAGAGATGTGACATATTCACACATCAATCTGGCATCACAGAGAAGAGAAAGGAGAGATGTGACATATTCACACATCAATCTGGCATCACCGAGAAGAGAAAGGAGAGATGTGACATATTCACACATCAATCTGGCATCACCGAGAAGAGAAAGGAGAGAGACTGAAACAGACCCAAAATAAGTGTCTCTGTACAAACAAAAACTAAAACTGGAGTTGACATGAAGGAACCATTTCAAATATTTGTTTTTTATTAAACCCCCGAAAATGTAACCTACGCATCTCAATGCTTCCATTCAGCAAAACCAACGGTGTTCGGGAGTGTGAAGAGCTGAATACAGGTACGTTAGAGCAGAGTCTCTTTTCCAGTGAGGTGGAAACCAGGGTACAGGATGGTGGCTGAACGAGGTCTCCGAAATACAAGGGAGGGAACAGGTAGGGTGTCTGTGTGTGTGTGTGTGTGTGTGTGTGTGTGTGTGTGTGTGTGTGTGTGTGTGTGTGTGTGTGTGTGTGTGTGTGTGTGTGTGTGTGTGTGTGTGTGTGTGCGCGCGTGCGCGTGTGCGTGTGTGTGTGCGTGTGTGTGTGTGTATGAACAGTGGGGCAAAAAAGTATTTAGTCAGCCACCAATTGTGCAAATACTTATTTTCCACCATAATTTGCAAATAAATTCATTAAAAATCCTACAATTTTTTTTTCTCATTTTGTCTGTCATAGTTGAAGTGTACCTATGATGAAAATTACAGGCCTCTCTCATCTTTTTAAGTGGGAGAACTTGCACCATGGTGGCTGACTAAATACTTTTTTGCCCCATTTTCGTGGTAATGCTGCAATTAGTTGGTTGTAATTTTGGGCAGAGCATGTGTGTGTGTGTGTGTCGTCCCTTTCCTCCAGTCTAAAACAAAACCAATGAATCCCACATGCCACCCCATTCCCTATCTAGTGCACTACTACCCTATAGACCCTGGTCTAAAGTAGTGCACTACTACCCTATAGACCCTGGTCTAAAGTAGTGCACTACTACCCTATAGACCCTGGTCTAAAGTAGTGCACTACTACCCTATAGACCCTGGTCTAAAGTAGTGCACTACTACCCTATAGACCCTGGTCTAATGTAGTGCACTACTACCCTATAGACTCTGGTCTAAAGTAGTGCACTACTACCCTATAGACCCTGGTCTAAAGTAGTGCACTACTACCCTATAGACCCTGGTCTAAAGTAGTGCACTACTACCCTATAGACCCTGGTCTAAAGTAGTGTACTACTACCCTATAGACTCTGGTCTAAAGTAGTGCACTACTACCCTATAGACCCTGGTCTAAAGTAGTGCATTACTACCCTATAGACCCTGGTCTAAAGTAGTACACTACTACCCTATAGACCCTGGTCTAAAGTAGTGCACTGCTACCCTATAGACTACTACCCTATAGACCCTGGTCTAAAGTAGTGCACTACTACCCTATAGACCCTGGTCTAAAGTAGTGCACTACTACCCTATAGACCCTGGTCTAAAGTAGTGCCCTACTACCCTATAGACCCTGGTCTAAAGTAGTACACTACTACCCTATAGACCCTGGTCTAATGTAGTGCACTACTACCCTATAGACCCTTGTCTAAAGTAGTACACTACTACCCTATAGACCCTGGTCTAAAGTAGTGCACTACTACCCTACTGACCCTGGTCTAAAGTAGTGCATTACTACCCTATAGACCCTGGTCTAAAGTAGTGCACTACTACCCTATAGACCCTGGTCTAAAGTAGTGCACTACTACCCCATAGACCCTGGTCTAAAGTAGTGCACTACTACCCTACTGACCCTGGTCTAAAGTAGTGCACTACTACCCTATAGACCCTGGTCTAAAGTAGTGCCCTACTACCCTATAGACCCTGGTCTAAAGTAGTGCACTACTACCCTATAGACCCTGGTCTAAAGTAGTGCACTACTACCCTATAGACCCTGGTCTAAAGTAGTGCACTACTACCCTATAGACCCTGGTCTAAAGTTGTGCACTGCTACCCTATAGACCCTGGTCTAAAGTAGTGCACTACTACCCTATAGACCCTGGTCTAAAGTAGTGCACTACTACCCTATAGACCTTGGTCTAAAGTAGTGCACTATGGAATAGGGTGCCATTTGGGATGTAGACATATAGTATATCACATTAAGCCGTAATCAGATGGTCTGATGCAGCACCTCGAGTCCAGCGTTCAGGGGCAATTAGACTAGCTATCTACCACCGCACAGAGTGACTAGTCACACATCCCTGAAATACACACAGGAGGGAACACACACACACGCAGGCAGGCAGGCAGGCACACACAGGGCCACTTACGGAGATTAAAGCGAAAACATGAAATCTATTTTCTCTCGCTCTCTTTCTTGCTCTCTCTCTCTCGTTCTCGATCTCTCTCGTTCTCGATCTCTCTCTCTCTCTCTTTCTCTCTCTCTCTCTCTCTCTCTCTCTCTCTCTCTCTCTCTCTCGCTCTCTCTCTCTCTCTCTCTTTCTCTCTCTCTCTCTCTCCATGCCAATAAAGTGATTTATTGGCATGGAAAACATATGTTAATATTGCCAAAGCAAGTGACATAGATAATAAACAAAAGTGAAATAAACTACAGCAAATGTACAGTAAACATTTCACTCACAGACAAAAGACTGTTATAATGATGTGCAAATACAAAAGGGGAGAAAAATATACATAAATATGGGTTGTATTTACAATGGTGTTTGTTCTTCACTGTTTGCCCTTTTCATGTAGCAACAGGTCACAAATCTTGCTGCTGTGATGGCACATTGTGGTATTTCACCCTGTAGATATGTGAGTTTATCAAAATTGGGTTTGTTTTCTAATTCTTAGTGGAT
This sequence comes from Salvelinus alpinus, assembly GCF_045679555.1. Lineage (NCBI taxonomy): Eukaryota > Metazoa > Chordata > Actinopteri > Salmoniformes > Salmonidae > Salvelinus > Salvelinus alpinus. The sequence continues at coordinate 43,290,176 of NC_092111.1, read as the reverse complement.
CTGTGTAATCTGAGGAAAATATGTATCTCTAATATGGTCATACATTTGGCAGGAGGTTAGGAAGTACAGCTCAGTTTCCACCTCATTTTGTGGGCAGTGTGCACATAGCCTGTCTTCTCTTGAGAGCCATGTCTGCCTACGGTGGCCTTTCTCAAAAGCAAGGCTATGCTCACTGAGTCTGTACATAGTCAAAGCTTTCCTTAATTTTGGGTCAGTCACAGTGGTCAGGTATTCTGCCACTGTGTACTCTCTGTTTAGGGCCAAATAGCATTCTAGTTTACGCAGTATTTTTTATTAATTCTTTCCAATGTGTTAAGTAATTATCTTTTAGTTTTCTCATGATATGGTTGGGTCTAATTGTGTTTCTGTCCTAGGGCTCTGTGGGGTCTGTTTGTGTTTGTGAACAGAGCCCCAGGACCAGCTTGCTTAGGGGACTCTTCTCCATGTTCATCTCTCTGTAGGCGATGGCTTTTTTCTGCAGTTTGATAATTTACGGGTGTCGGCCTAATTCTGAATTCTGCTCTGCATTCCTTATTTGGTGTTCTACGTTGTACACAAATTATATTTTTGCAGAATTCTGCATGCAGAGTCTCAATTTGGTTTGTCCCATTTTGTGAATTCTTGGTTGGTGAGCGGACCCCAGAACTCACAACCATAAAGGGCAATGGGTTCTATGACTGATTCAAGTATTTTTTAGCCAGATCCTAATTGGTATGTCGAATTGTATGTTCCTTTTGATGGAGTACAAGGCCCTTCTAGCCTTTTCTCTCAGATCGTTCACAGTTTTGTGGAAGTTACCTGTGGTGCTGATGTTTATCCCGAGGTATGTATATCTTTTTGTGTGCTCTAGGGAAACGGTGTCTAGATGGAATGTGTATTTGTTGTCCTGGCGACTGGACCTTTTTTGGAACACCATTATTTTTGTCTTACTGAGATTTACTGTCAGGGTCCAGGTCTGGCAGGGCCCAGGCCTGGCAGGGCCCAGCTTCAGACTCGAGTAGGGTGAGGCCGGGTGCTGCAGACTGTTCTAGTGCCCTCGCCAATTAGTTGATATATAGAGTACCAATAAAATGTTTGGACACACCTACTCATTCAAGGGTTTTTCTTTAGTTTTACTATTCTGTACAATTTATAATAAAAATTAAGACATAAAAACTATGAAATAACATATATTGAGTCATATAGTAACCAAATCAAAATATACTTTAGATTCCTCAAAGTAGCCACACTTGATGCCTTGATGACAGCTTTGCACACGTTTGCCATTCTCTCAACCAGCTTCACCTGGAATGCTTTTCCAATAGTTTCACTTAGCTTATTTGAGCTGTTCTTGCCATAATACTTACTTGGTCTTTTACCAAATGGGGCTATCTTCTGTAAACAAACCCTACCTTGTCACAACTGTCATCCCGTGGCCCTCTTTGGGTAGAGCGAGGACCCCCCCCCCCCCCCTCTCTCTCTCTCCCTCCTGCACCCAGGTTCTGTTATCTCAGGTCCTAAATTCCTGGAGGAGACTGTCTTCCATGCAGTATATAGAGAGAGAGATAGTTTCACAGTAGAACAAAGGAACTTCTTCTACATCACAGCACTTGATATCTTAACAATGTCCATGTTTTGGAGAATGTGTAAACGGTCGGTGGAGAAGCCAGCTACGACCCGGTCCGTTTGGTTTTAATGATTGTGACCTCATGAAAGACAATACGGCCACATTACCATAACTCTGTTTATACAGGAGCCTCCGTTATGAGGTTTGCATCTAATTATTGTATAAAATGAACGAGTAAAGATGAAACTATTTGTGAAATGATGTAATGTGATGTTGAACCATTAATGTGAGCGAATTATATTCCCTTCAAAGTTTAACTAAGTCATTGGCCTATCCCATGAGTACAGACATTGATCTGCCGTCGTGGGACAGCCCATTTCTACTGTTCCGAATAAAACCCTCCACCTTGAAAAATCCTCTTCAGACCACGCCTACCTCGGTCAGCTGAGGGAGCTAAGGTTTGAGTAGACACAACCAATCTATAAGCTACGGTTGTAATGGTTGTTGAAACTCTGAGACGATCAATTGAATAACTCTTTGAAACAAATTACTAGTCTGCAGCTAGGAATTATGTACCATTGAATGCGAAGATCGACAACTGCCGAAACATCTATTCTATAAGAACATTTCTGAATGTTACTCTGAAGTAAATATATATTGTTTAAATATATATATTGATTGCAATTAATCTCGAATGACTGAGCGTTCATGTGCAAAGGATTAGCATTTCAATCAATATAATTATAAACTGTGTAGTGACTTTTTTGTCTTTCGCGCCCTTCTCAGTCCACACCCCCTTCCCTCTGTCCACCCAGCCGTCCTATCGGCTTAGCCCACTAGGGAACCTCCCCTATCATTTCCTTGTAGCCATATCTACTGTTTGTTTGTTTATGCATTTCTGTGATTATTTAGTTAGTTAGTAAATGAATGATTAAGACAATTGGTGTATGGATGATTCATAGTGAAGGCTGGGTTCGTGCAGATAACCAACAACTTACGACGTTTGGAATGAGACTAACATGAGGTAAAGAATAATTCATTAATGAGAAGACTAATTGATCAGATATTAAAATATCTGAAAAGTTATATTAGGAAAATTATAACTTTCTAATCTGAAGATTTTCCTTGGTGCCCCGACTTCCTAGTTAATTACATTTACATGATTAGTTTAATCACATAATAATAATTACAGAGAATTGATTGGATAAAATAAAAATCTTCAATTTAATGATGCCAAAGACACGACACAACTGAATGTCTCAAACGCATTAAGAAGGAAATTCCACACATTTCATTTTAACTAATTTTAATTAGCAAAGCACTGCTAATTGAAATGAAATTCCAGGTTTAGAGAATGCCAAAAGTGTGAAAAGCTGTCATAAAGGCACAGGGTGGAAACATTGAAGAATCTCAAATATAAAATATATTTTGATTTGTTTATTAATTTTTTGGTTACTACATGATTCCACATGTGTTATTTCATAGTTTTGATGTCTTCACTATTATTCTACAATGTAGAAAATAAAAAAAATAAAGAAAAACCCTGGAATGAGAAGGTGTGTCCAAACTTTTGACTGATACTGTATGCTGAAGATGGTGGGGTTCAAGCTGCAGCCCTGTCTCACCCGACGGCCCTCTCTCTCTCTCTCTCTCTCTCTCTCTCTCTGTCTTTATTTCATATCTTTCTCTCTTTCATCTGTATCTGTCTCTCTCTCTCTCCTTCTCTGTATACAGTTGAAGTCGGAAGTTTACACACACTTAGGTTGGAGTCATTATAACTCGTTTTTCAGCCACTCCACAAATGTATTGTTAACAAACTATAGTTTTGGCAAGTCGGTCAGGACATCTACTTCGTGCATGACACAAGTCATTTTTCCAACAATTGTTTACAGACCGATTATTTTCACTTATAATTCATTGTATCACAATTCCAGTGGGTCAGAAGTTTACATACACTAAGTTGACTGTGCCTTTAAACAGCTTAGAAAAAAATGATGTCATGGCTTCAGAAGCTTCTGATAGGCTAATTTACATAATTTGAGTCAATTGGAGGTGTACCTGTGGATGTATTTCAAGGCCTACCTTCAAACGCAGTGCCTCTTTGCTTGACATCATGGGAAATAGAAATCAGCCAAGACCTCCAAAAAAAAATTGTGGACCTCCACAAGTCTGGTTCATCCTTGGGAGCAATTTCCAAATGCCTGAAGGTACCATGCTCATCTGTACAAACAATAGTACGCAAGTATAAACACCATGGGACCACACAGCGTCATACCGCTCAGGAAGGAGACACGTTCTGTCTCCTAGAGATGAACGTACTTTGGTGCGAAAAGTGTAAATCAATCCCAGAACAACAGCAAAGGACCTTGTGAAGATGCTGGAGGAAATAGGTACAAAAGTATCTATATCCACAGTAAAACGAGTCCTATATCGACATAACCTGAAAGGCCACTCAGCAAGGAAGAAGCCACTGCTCCAAAACCGCCATAAAAAAGCCAGACTACAGTTTGCAACTGCACATGGGGACAAAAATCATACTTTTTGTAGAAATAGAACTGTTTGGCCATAATGACCATCGTTATGTTTGTAGGAAAAATGGGGATGCTTGCAAGCCGAAGAACACCATCCCAACCGTGAAGCACGGAGTGGCAGCATCATGTTGTGGGGGTGCTTTGCTGCAGGAGGGACTGGTGCACTTCACAAAATAGATGGCATCATGAGGGAGGAAATAAAAGTGGATATATTGAAGCAACATCTCAAGATATCAGTCAGGAAGTTAAAGCTTGGTCGCAAGTGGGTCTTCCAAGTGGACAATGACCCCAAGCATTCTTCCAAAGTTGTGGCAAAATGGCTTAACAACAAAGTCAAGGTATTGTAGTGGCCATCACAAAGCCCTGACCTCGATCCTATAGAAGAATTGTGGGCAGAACTGAAAAAGCGTGTGCGAGCAAGGAGGCCTACAAACCTGACTCAGTTACACCAGCTCTGTCAAGAGGAATGGGCCAAAATTCACCCAACTTATTGTGGGAAGCTTGTGAAAGGCTACCCGAAACCTTTGATCAAAGTTAAACAATTTAAAGGCAATGCTACCAAACACTAATTGAGTGTATGTAAACTTCTGACCGACTGGGAATGTGATGAAAGAAATAAAAGCTGAAATTAATAATTCTCTCTACTATTATTCTGACATTTCACAGTCTTAAAATAAAGTGGTGATCCTAACTGACCTAAGACAGGGGACGTTTTACCGGGATTAAATGTCAGGAATTGTGAAAAACTGAGTAGAAATATATTTGGCTAAGGTGTATGTAAACTTCCACCTTCGACTGTATATGTATGTATATATCCTAATCTCTTTCTCATTCCTGTAATAAATTAATTGTAATTGAAGTGGTCTCTCTTCTCTCATCCCCTTTCCTCGAATACGTTACTGCAGATCTCTTTCATATTCAGAGAGTTAGAGGAGAAGGAGGAATAGAGAGAAATAAAATGAGAGACAGAGAGTGCGAGGGAGAGTGAGGGAGAGTGTGAGAGAGAGTGTGAGACAGAGAGAGAGAAAGACATAGAGAGAGATTGAAAGCAGAGTCTAAGGTTAGCTAGCGCCACGACGGAAGATAGAACACCAGGAAGGAAGATGGCGGACTGAACGTTAGTTATGTAGAGCACCTCAAGATAAAAACATAATATTCAATATCGGTAAGTTAGACTAAATATTAGCACTACACAATCTGGTGGGTAATAACCTTCAATCTGGATAATAACACAAAACAAATTTAAAGACTGAAGAAATTTATCGACAAATATTACGAAAACAAGCAACAACAGAACATGACGGAGAGTAAGACAGGGCAACCTATTTCAACGTGACGGAGAGTAAGACAGGGGAACCTATCTCAATATAACGGAGAGTAAGACAGGGGAACCTCTCTCAACATGACGGAGAGTAAGACAGGGGAACCTATTTCAACATGACGGAGAGTAAGACAGGGGAACCTATTTCAACATGATAGAGAGTAAGACAGGGGAACCTATTTCAACATGACAGAGAGTAAGACAGGGGAACCTATTTCAACATGATAGAGAGTAAGACAGGGGAACCTATTTCAACATGATAGAGAGTAAGACAGGGGAACCTATTTCAACATGACAGAGAGTAAGACAGGGGAACCTCTCTCAACATGACGGAGAGTAAGACAGGGGAACCTATTTCAACATGATAGAGAGTAAGACAGGGGAACCTATTTCAACATGATAGAGAGTAAGACAGGGGAACCTATTTCAACATGATAGAGAGTAAGACAGGGGAACCTATTTCAACATGATAGAGAGTAAGACAGGGGAACCTATTTCAACATGACGGAGAGTAAGACAGGGGAACCTATTTCAACATGACGGAGAGTAAGACAGGGGAACCGATTTCAACATGACGGAGAGTAAGACAGGGGAACCTATTTCAACATGACGGAGAGTAAGACAGGGGAACCTATTTCAACATGACGGAGAGTAAGACAGGGGAACCTATTTCAACATGACGGAGAGTAAGACAGGGGAACCGATTTCAACATGACGGAGAGTAAGATAGGGGAACCTATTTCAACATGACGGAGAGTAAGACAGGGGAACCGATTTCAACATGACGGAGAGTAAGACAGGGGAACCGATTTCAACATGACAGAGAGTAAGACAGGGGAACCTCTCTCAACATGATGGAGAGTAAGACAGGGGAACCTATTTCAACATGACGGAGAGTAAGACAGGGGAACCTATTTCAACATGACGGAGAGTAAGACAGGGGAACCTATCTCAATATAACGGAGAGTAAGACAGGGGAACCTCTCTCAACATGACGGAGAGTAAGACAGGGGAACCCATTTCAACATGACGGAGAGTAAGACAGGGGAACCGATTTCAACATGACGGAGAGTAAGATAGGGGAACCTATTTCAACATGACGGAGAGTAAGACAGGGGAACCTATTTCAACATGACGGAGAGTAAGACAGGGGAACCTCTCTCAACATGATAGAGAGTAAGACAGGGGAACCTATTTCAACATGACGGAGAGTAAGACAGGGGAACCTATTTCAAAACGAAAACGTGACTCTTCTACAGACACAGACGATTTAATATTTTCACCACCAGGAATGGTAAAGGTCAAAACCGATCTGTTAAAATAAATAAATGACAAACTAGGAAAAATGTAATTAGTCAGTAAGGATATAAAGGAGTTGAAGGCCTTACTGGACATACAAACTAGATCCATGAGAGAGAATCTGGTACTTACAGGTATCCAAGAGAAAGAAGGAGAAGTTCCTGAATCTGTAGTTAGAGAGTTCCTCCTTACAGCGCTCCAGATTCCATGTGAAGCTATCGACAAAATCCAACTCGAACGTGTACACCGCTTCGGACAGAGAGTCCAAAGGTATGAACGCCCAATCAATGCCAAATTTGCTCTCTTTAACCTTTACTTAACACCCATCCTGGATCCGGGAGCATCACAAGTCCAATACAGCAAATGAAAGATAAACATCTTGTGAATCCAGCCATCATTTCCAATTTTTAAAATGTTTTACAGCGAAAACACAATATGTATTTCTATTAGCTAACCACAATAGCAAAAGACTCAACCGCATATTTTCACCATGTTTCTACCGCATAGGTAGCTATCACAAAACCAACCAAATAGAGATAAAATTAGTCACTAACCAAGAAACAACTTCATCAGATGACAGTCTTATAACGTGTTATACAATAAATGTATGTTTTGTTCGGAAATGTGCATATTTGAGGTATAAATCATAGTTTTACATTGCAGCTACCATCAAAAATATCACCAAAGCAGCCAGAATAATTACAGAGAGCAACGTGAAATACCTAAATACTCATCATAAAACATTTATGAAAAATACATGGTGTACAGCAAATTAAAGATAAACATCTTGTGAATCCAGCCAATATTTCGGATTTTTTTAAGTGTTTTACAGCGAAAACACAATATAGCATTATATTAGCTTACCACAATAGCCAAAAACACAACCGCATTTATTCACCGCATAGATAGCATTCGCAAAAACCAGCAAAAGATAAAAAAATTAATCACTAACCTTGACCAACTTCATCAGATGTCTTATAACATCAGGTTATACAATACACTTATGTTTTGTTCAAAAATGTGCATATTTAGAGCTGCAAACCGTGGTTATACATTGTGAATATGTAGCATCGATTCACCAGAATGTCCGGAGCTATTTTGGACACTTACCTAATCTGACCAAAGAACTCATCATAAACTTTACTAAAAAATACATGTTGGACAGCAAATGAAAGATACACTAATTCTTAATGCAACCGCCGTGTTAGATTTTTTAAAATAACTTTACCATAACAAACAGCTTACGTTATAGCGAGACAGCGCCCGCCAAAACGGCAGAGAATAGGAATAACATTTTCCACAGAAATACGAAATAACATCATAAATTGTTCTTACTTTTGTTGAGCTTCCATCAGAATCTTGTACAAGGAGTCCTAGGTCGAGGATAAATCGTTGTTTGGTTTTAGAATGTCCTTTTGTCCTGTCGAATTTGTGCCACAATGCTAGCCAATGTTGATGACGTTCCCAATTTCTCTCGACGCAGAGAACGGAAAATTCCAAAAGTCCCAATAAACGTTGAATAAACTGATGAAACTCGGTTGAAAAAACCTACTTTATGATGTTTTTCTAATATATATCAAATAAAAACAGAGCCGGAGATATTAGCCGTGTATACCGAACGCTTATCATAAGACAATATGGAGGTGCTTCCCGCGCCTAGGTAGAGAAAGGAAATTCTGGACACGTCATTCCAAGAGCTCTTGTTCGACCTCAGATCAAGCTAGACACCCCATTCCACCTCCACTGCCTGTTGACATCTAGTGTATGAAGTGCATGCATATCGATAAATATAAGGCAATTCAATAGGCAGGTCCTGAAACAGAGCCTCGTTTTCAGATTTTTCACTTCCTGTCTGGAAGTTTGCTGCAAAATGAGTTCTGTTTTACTCACAGATATAATTCAAACAGTTTTAGATAATTGAGACTGTTTTCTATCCAATAGTAATAATTTATATGCATATTGTACGATCTAGAATAGAGTACGAGGCAGTTTAATTTGGGCACGATTTTTTCCAAAGTGGAAACAGCGCCCCCATATTGACAAGAAGTTAACAATAAAATGGTCTGACAGGGATATGGACATACTCTGTATACAAATCCCAAAAGAAAGAAATGATCTCACTCCAATACATTTTTATAGAAAGTTAGCAAAAATAGATCTGATCTTGCTCCATGGAAAGGAAAATAACGGACTATTTGTGGAAAAATCACCCTGATTAACTCTTTAGTCATATCACAGTTTACCTATTTGCTTATGGTTTTGCCTACACCTCAGAACAGGCCTTAGAACAGATCTCAGAACAGGCCTCAGAACAGGCCTCAGGACAGGTCTCAGAACAGGCCTTAGAACAGGCCTCAGAACAGGTCTCAGAACAAGTCTTAGAAGTACAACTAGTTTCAATGGCTGGTTGTGGTGGATAATCAAACGACTAGCAAATTAAAGAGAAAATTGCATTTGATGAGAGGGAAACGTGGCGTGGTAATTGCCATGGCTACTGTTTGAGAGAGACTGTTGGCTAATGCAATTGAATTACTGTCAGAATCAAGGCCAGTGTCCAAAATGGCACCCTATTCCCTATATAGTACACTGTGGGCCCTGGTCTAAAGTAGTGCACTACATGGAGAATAGAGTGCAATTTGGGATGGAGACAAGGATCTCTACACTAACTTCCCTCATCCCGTTAGCCTCGGGGCTAGGGCGCAATTACTGAGGAGTGGAAGGGCGAACAAAACGGAAAACAGCGAGCAGTTTTCTCCAGCACGCTGTCACTTTGGGCTCGATACTCATTTATTAAAATTTATTTTAATCTGTCCTGGAGAGGAGAGAGAAAGGCGGGGGCAGAAAGAGAGAGAGCGAGAGAGGGAGAGAGAGACACACAGAGAGAGAGAGAGAGAGAGAGAGAGAGAGAGAGAGAGAGAGAGAGAGAGAGAGAGAGAGAGAGAGAGAGAGACAGAGAGAGAGTTCCGGAGTTCCAAATTAAGCAGCAACAGCTGAAAAGATGAGCTCCTAAAAATATTGAATTTTACATGGTTTTTAGAGGAAAGTATATCGAAAAAAAGCAAAAGAAAACTGCAAGACTGATTAGGAGACCAAACAAGCAGCAAACAAAGAAGAAAGGCTTTCGAAAAAAGTAAAATTATACAATTTTCTTAGCTAGCTAAGTTGTTTACCTGTTGCTAGGCAGTTGCTAGGGACTCTCCTGAAAGAAGCTAGCTAGCTAACAAGGAGAGAGAGAGAGAGAGAGGTCATGATCAGATGATCAGATGAGCTCCTGCATTTTTCAGCATTTTCTTTAAAAAAGATAGATTTAGAGTTAGTTAAACTTGGATTTTTTGTGGAACTGAGAGAGATACAGCTTCAACTGTATTCAACTGTAACTGACTTGATACAGCTTCAACTAGCACTGACGTGTCAAGTGAGAGGTGTCAAAGACCATTAGCCCAACAATGGCAGGAGAGTCGAATAGTCTACCCCAACCAAATGGAGAGGCCTTAGAAGCTCCCTCCTGCTGTTCAGAGGTAATTAAAATACAGTACCCTGTGAGTGTAAAGAATGATAAGGCAAGAAAAGAGCACAAAATGAAGCTCCTTATGGAAAATCAAGAGACACTTTTTGCTGACTATTACAAAAATGGGAACATCAGCAACCTTATCTTCCACACAAACCATCCCCTGGCATGGCACAGTGCTATATTAGCACACTACCCCTCTGTTAAGAGAGGGGGGGTTAACGAGGGGTGGAAACTCAGGATACTTGACAACGAGGACTCTGAGTCAGCTAACATAAATCTATATAAGTCTGGAACAGTATTGGTACAGGGCAACCCCAAACAGTTTCAGCTGGACTTTCACCTAATCAAAGAATTAGCCCAGCAGGAGAAGCTCTCCCTTGATAAAGATACCCCCACCCCAAGCGGGTCAGACCAGACCTCTTCATCATATAACCCCACAGACGAGCAACCCTCAGCAGACAGTCAACCTCCCAGTACAGAGCACTTCTCCCTCATTGAAATGAAGGATAAATTCACCCAGCTGGAGGTAAGGCAGGTGGAGCTGGAACAGCAGGTGATTACACTCCAGTCAGCACAGACCCAGACAACAGTCCAGCACAACAACCTCTTAACCAGACCAGGAGAGCTGGAGGTGGAGAGAGACATATCTGCACTCTGGACAGTGGTGAGACAACTTCAACAGGAGAAAGAGCAGAAGCAGGAGCAGAACAAAGCACTAGAGGAGAGGATCAGACTGCTGGAGGAGAGGGAGAGGGGGATGGAGGAGAGGATCAGACTGCTGGAGGAGAGGTTGAGGGGGATGGCATGTGACAGAGAACAACCCACTAGGGAGGTGGCCATCCCCACAGAGACGCCAGCAGAACAGCCCACCTCAGCACCGGACAAAAGTCTCGACACCACAGCAGAACAGTCCACACCAGACCCTGACCATAGAGTCAACATCACAGCAGAACAGACAAAAGAAAAAACCCAAGCCCAGCAGCTCTCACCCCCCCTGAGCACCCCCCCTGTCAGCCACCCTGATAGCCCTCCTGACAACCCCCCCACACCCACTGAGAACAAACACAAGACACAGATTGTTCTCCTTATGGACTCAAATGGGAAATATATAGAAGAAAAAAAACTTTTTCCCAAACACAGTGTGTCTAAACTCTGGTGTCCAAACACCCAGCGCGCCCTAGACCTTCTGTCTGAGGACAAACTAGGCTCACCTAGCCACATAATAATACACACAGGCACAAACGACCTGAGAGCAAAGCAGGAAAGGGTGGCCACAGCACTGAAGGGAGTGATTGAAAAAGCTTCTTCTACTTTCCCCAATGCACAAGTGGTTATCTCCACCCTGCTACCACGAAAAGACTTCCACCCTGCTACAATACAGCGGGTAAACGCAAGCATTTCCCGTGACTGTGCCTCAAAACCAAATGTTTTCCTGGCCCACCACTCCACCCTGGACTTGAACAGCCTCTATGACCAGGTCCACCTCTATAAGGCAGCAGTGCCCACCTTTGTCCGGACTCTAAAGGACATCGCTCTCAAACGCAGCCCCAACACTTCACACAGGAGCAACAGATCAATAGACACCCCACCCAGACCAGCGAGACACCCTCCAAGACCTGCAGGACCCCCCCGTGGACCTACACATAGAGGACCCACGCCAAGAGGACTTACATCCAGACCACAGCACCCCCAGACACATCCACACCCCCACCCCAACCAATCAACACCCCCCCACATCAACCATGCCCACACCCCATTTAGGCCCCCTCAGATCAGACCTATGCCACTCCTGCCCACCCCATGCACCCCACCCCCGCAAAGAGAGCATCAACATGGAAGTCACACATACGCCCAGGTAGTGAGCGGGCAAACAGGCCCAACCCCCACTCTTACACTCGCCCAAGCCAACGGCATGTACCAGATGCTCAGCAGGCTCTGCTCACACTTACTGGCCTGAGGCCAAACCACACGGCCAACAACATTGGACACTTTATGGAACAAAAAGCCTTCACTATATCATCCTGGAATATCCAAGGCCTGAGGTCATCTGCCTTTGGCCTAAAGAGCAGGAACACGGACTTCACCAAAGAAATCGGTAATGCAGACATTGTCATCCTGCAAGAAACATGGTATAGCGGAGACGGACCCACTGGTTGCCCTCTAGGTTACAGAGAGCTGGTAGTCCCATCCACCAAACTACCAGGTGTGAAACAGGGAAGGGACTCAGGGGGAATGCTAATTTGGTATAGAGCAGACCTAACTCACTCCATTAAATTAATCAAAACAGGAACATTTTACATTTGGCTAGAAATTCAAAAGGAAATTATCTTAACAGAGAAAAATGTCCTCCTGTGTGCTACCTATATCCCCCCACTAGAATCCCCATACTTTAATAAAGACAGCTTCTCCATCCTGGAGGGGGAAATCAATCATTTCCAGGCCCAGGGACATGTATTAGTCTGTGGCGACCTAAATGCCAGAACTGGACAAGAACCTGACACCCTCAGCACACAGGGGGACAAACACCTGCCTGCAGGTGACAGCATTCCCTCCCCCATATGCCCCCCTAGGCACAACTATGACAACATAACCAACAAAAACGGGTCACAACTCCTGCAGCTCTGTCGCACGCTGGGTATGTACATAGTCAATGGTAGGCTTCGAGGGGACTCCTATGGTAGGTTCACCTATAGCTCATCTCTTGGCAGTAGCACTGTAGACTACTTTATCACTGACCTCAACCCAGAGTCTCTCAGAGCGTTCACAGTCAGCCCACTGACACCCCTATCAGACCACAGCAAAATCACAGTCTACTTGAACAGAGCAATACTCAATCATGAGGCATCAAAGCCAAAGGAACTGAGTAACATTAAGAAATGCTATAGATGGAAGGAATGCAGTTTGGAAACCTACCAAAAAACAATTAGGCAACAGCAAATTCAATCCCTTTTAGACAACTTCCTGGGTAAAATGTTCCACTGCAATAGTGAAGGTGTAAACTTGGCAGTAGAAAATCTTAACAGTATATTTGACCTCTCAGCTTCCCTATCAAATCTAAAAATCTCAAATAGAAAACCGAAGAAAATGAACAACAATGACAAATGGTTTGATAAAGAATGCAAAAATCTAAGAAATAAATTGAGGAACCTGTCCAACCAAAAACATAGAGACCCGGAAAACCTGAGTCTACGCCTTCACTATGGCGAATCACTAAAACAATACAGAAATACACTACGGAAAAAGAAGGAACAGCACGTCAGAAATCAGCTCAAGGTAATTGAAGACTCCATAGACTATAACCAATTCTGGGAAAATTGGAAAACACTAAACAAACAACAACACGAAGAACTATCTATCCAAAATGGAGATGTATGGGTAAACCACTTCTCCAATCTTTTTGGCTCTATAACAAAGAATAAAGAACAAAAACATATACATGATCAAATACAAATCCTAGAATCAACTATTAAAGACTACCAGAACCCATTGGATTCTCCAATTACCTTGAATGAGTTACAGGACAAAATAAAAACCCTCAAACCCAAAAAGGCCTGTGGTGTTGATGGTATCCTTAATGAAATGATCAAATATACAGACAACAAATTCCAATTGGCTATACTAAAACTCTTTAACATCGTCCTTAGCTCTGGCATCTTCCCCAATATTTGGAACCAAGGACTGATCACCCCAATCCACAAAAGTGGAGACAAATTTGACCCCAATAACTACCGTGGAATATGCGTCAACAGTAACCTTGGGAAAATACTCTGCATTATCATTAACAGCAGACTCGTACATTTCCTCAATGAAAACAATGTACTGAGCAAATGTCAAATTGGCTTTTTACCAAATTACCGTACAACAGACCATGTATTCACCCTACACACCCTAATTGACAACCAAACAAACCAAAACAAAGGCAAAGTCTTCTCATGCTTTGTTGATTTCAAAAAAGCCTTCGACTCAATTTGGCATGAGGGTCTGCTATACAAATTGATGGAAAGTGGTGTTGGGGGTAAAACATACGACATTATAAAATCCATGTACACAAACAACAAGTGTGCGGTTAAAATTGGCAAAAAACACACACATTTCTTCACACAGGGTCGTGGGGTGAGACAGGGATGCAGCTTAAGCCCCACCCTCTTCAACATATATATCAACGAATTGGCGCGGGCACTAGAACAGTCTGCAGCACCCGGTCTCACCCTACTAGAATCCGAAGTCAAATGTCTACTGTTTGCTGATGATCTGGTGCTTCTGTCACCAACCAAGGAGGGCCTACAGCAGCACCTAGATCTTCTGCACAGATTCTGTCAGACCTGGGCCCTGACAGTAAATCTCAGTAAGACCAAAATAATGGTGTTCCAAAAAAGGTCCAGTCACCAGGACCACAAATTCCATCTAGACACCGTTGCCCTAGAGCACACAAAAAACTATACATACCTCGGCCTAAACATCAGCACCACAGGTAACTTCCACAAAGCTGTGAACGATCTGAGAGACAAGGCAAGAAGGGCCTTCTATGCCATCAAAAGGAACATAAATTTCAACATACCAATTAGGATCTGGCTAAAAATACTTGAATCAGTCATAGAGCCCATTGCCCTTTATGGTTGTGAGGTCTGGGGTCCGCTCACCAACCAAGATTTCACAAAATGGGACAAACACCAAATTGAGACTCTGCATGCAGAATTCTGCAAAAATATCCTCCGTGTACAACGTAGAACACCAAATAATGCATGCAGAGCAGAATTAGGCCGATACCCACTAATTATCAAAATCCAGAAAAGAGCCGTTAAATTCTACAACCACCTAAAA
>NC_092111.1:43267647-43270147 GCF_045679555.1 Salvelinus alpinus | reverse complement strand
AGGTAGGGTTAGAGGTAGGGTTAGGGTTAGAGGTAGGGTTAGAGGTAGGGTTAGAGGTAGGGTTAGAGGTAGGGTTAGAGGTAGGGTTAGAGGTAGAGGTAGGGTTAGAGGTAGGGTTAGAGGTAGGGTTAGAGGTAGAGGTAGAGGTAGGGTTAGAGGTAGGGTTAGGGTTAGAGGTAGGGTTAGAGGTTAGGGGTTAGAGGTAGAGGTAGGGTTAGAGGTAGGGTTAGAGGTAGGGTTAGAGGTAGGGTTAGAGGTAGGGTTAGGGTTAGAGGTAGGGTTAGAGGTTAGGGGTTAGAGGTAGAGGTAGGGTTAGAGGTAGGGTTAGAGGTAGAGGTAGGGTTAGAGGTAGGGTTAGAGGTAGGGTTAGAGGTAGGGTTAGAGGTAGGGTTAGAGGTAGGGTTAGAGGTAGGGTTAGAGGTAGGGGTAGGGTTAGAGGTAGGGTTAGAGGTAGAGGTAGGGTTAGAGGTAGGGTTAGAGGTAGGGTTAGAGGTAGGGTTAGAGGTAGGGTTAGAGGTAGAGGTAGGGTTAGAGGTATGGTTAGAGGTAGGGTTAGAGGTAGGGTTAGAGGTAGAGGTAGGGTTAGAGGTAGGGTTAGAGGTAGGGTTAGAGGTAGGGTTAGGGTTAGAGGTAGGGTTAGAGGTAGGGTTAGAGGTAGGGTTAGAGGTAGAGGTAGGGTTAGAGGTAGGGTTAGAGGTAGGGTTAGAGGTAGAGGTAGGGTTAGAGGTAGGGTTAGAGGTAGGGTTAGAGGTAGAGGTAGGGTTAGAGGTAGGGTTAGAGGTAGGGTTAGGGTTAGAGGTAGGGTTAGAGGTAGGGTTAGAGGTAGGGTTAGAGGTAGGGTTAGAGGTAGGGTTAGAGGTAGGGTTAGGGTTAGAGGTAGGGTTAGAGGTAGGGTTAGAGGTAGAGGTAGGGTTAGAGGTAGGGTTAGAGGTAGGGTTAGAGGTAGGGTTAGGGTTAGAGGTAGGGTTAGAGGTTAGGGGTTAGAGGTAGAGGTAGGGTTAGAGGTAGGGTTAGAGGTAGGGTTAGAGGTAGGGTTAGAGGTAGGGTTAGGGTTAGAGGTAGGGTTAGAGGTTAGGGGTTAGAGGTAGAGGTAGGGTTAGAGGTAGGGTTAGAGGTAGAGGTAGGGTTAGAGGTAGGGTTAGAGGTAGGGTTAGAGGTAGGGTTAGAGGTAGGGTTAGAGGTAGGGTTAGAGGTAGGGTTAGAGGTAGGGTTAGAGGTAGGGTTAGGGTTAGGGTTAGAGGTAGGGTTAGAGGTAGGGTTAGAGGTAGGGTTAGAGGTAGGGTTAGAGGTAGAGGTAGGGTTAGAGGTAGGGTTAGAGGTAGGGTTAGAGGTAGGGTTACAGGTAGAGGTAGGGTTAGAGGTAGGGTTAGAGGTAGGGTTAGAGGTAGGGTTAGAGGTAGAGGTAGGGTTAGAGGTAGGGTTAGAGGTAGAGGTAGGGTTAGAGGTAGGGTTAGAGGTAGGGTTAGAGGTAGGGTTAGAGGTAGAGGTAGGGTTAGAGGTAGGGTTAGAGGTAAGGTTAGAGGTAGGGTTAGGGTTAGAGGTAGGGTTAGAGGTAGGGTTAGAGGTAGGGTTAGAGGTAGAGGTAGGGTTAGAGGTAGGGTTAGAGGTAGGGTTAGAGGTAGAGGTAGAGGTAGGGTTAGAGGTAGGGTTAGAGGTAGGGTTAGAGGTAGAGGTAGGGTTAGAGGTAGGGTTAGAGGTAGGGTTAGAGGTAGGGTTAGGGTTAGAGGTAGGGTTAGAGGTAGGGTTAGAGGTAGGGTTAGAGGTAGGGTTAGAGGTAGGGTTAGGGTTAGAGGTAGGGTTAGAGGTAGGGTTAGAGGTAGAGGTAGGGTTAGAGGTAGGGTTAGAGGTAGGGTTAGAGGTAGAGGTAGAGGTAGGGTTAGAGGTAGGGTTAGGGTTAGAGGTAGGGTTAGAGGTTAGGGGTTAGAGGTAGAGGTAGGGTTAGAGGTAGGGTTAGAGGTAGGGTTAGAGGTAGGGTTAGGGTTAGAGGTAGGGTTAGAGGTTAGGGGTTAGAGGTAGAGGTAGGGTTAGAGGTAGGGTTAGAGGTAGGGTTAGAGGTAGGGTTAGAGGTAGGGTTAGAGGTAGGGTTAGGGTTAGGGTTAGAGGTAGGGTTAGGGTTAGGGTTAGGGTTAGAGGTAGGGTTAGGGTTAGGGTTAGAGGTAGGGTTAGGGTTAGAGGTAGGGTTAGAGGTAGGGTTAGGGTTAGGGTTAGGGTTAGAGGTAGGGTTAGAGGTAGGGTTAGGGTTAGGGTTAGAGGTAGGGTTAGGGTTAGGGTTAGAGGTAGGGTTAGGGTTAGGGATAGAGGTAGGGTTAGGGTTAGGGTTAGAGGTAGGGTTAGGGTTAGAGGTAGGGTTAGAGGTAGGGTTAGAGGTAGAGGTAGGGTTAGGGTTAGAGGTAGGGTTAGGGTTAGAGTTAGAGGTAGGGTTAGGGTTAGAGGTAGGGTTAGAGGTAGGGTTAGAGGTAGGGTTAGGGTTAGGGTTAGAGGTAGGGTTAGAGGTAGGGTT
>NC_092111.1:43152647-43262647 GCF_045679555.1 Salvelinus alpinus | reverse complement strand
ACCATCCCTATATCCCTTCCCCAACCCATCCCTCCCTCCTCCCTCACTCCCCAACCCATCCATCCCTCGCCTCTCTCTTCCCTCCCTCAATCCCCAACCCATCCCTCCCTCGCCTCCCTCAATCCCCAACCCATCCCGCCCTCGCCCCTCTCCTCCCTCACTCCCCAACCCATCCCTGCTGCAAACCATCCCTCTATCTCTGCCCCAACCCATCCCTCTATCCCTGCCCCAACCCATCCCTCTATCCCTGCCCCAACCCATCCCTCCCTCGCCCCTCTATCCTTGCCCCAACCCATCACTCCCTCACCCCTCTCCTCCCTCACTCCCCAACCCATCCCTCTATCCCTGCCCCAACCCATCCCTGCCCCAAACTATCCCTCTAGCCCTGCCCCAACCCATCCCTCTATCCCTGCCCCAACCCATCCCTCTATCCCTGCCCCAAACCATGCCTCTATCCCTGCCCCAAACCATCCCTCTATCCCTGCCCCAACCCATCCCTCCCTCGCCCCTCTCCTCCCTCCCTCACTCCCCCACCCATCCCCTCTCTTGTGCTGGTGGTGTGTCTGGTAGGTTCTGACCTAACCAGTGTTGTTATTAATTGCCTTATTATTCTAATTAAAAGGTTACACAATGAAATCGACTGAGAGAGAGAGAGAGGGGGGGAGGGAGAGAGAGAGGTTGTAATTGATAGTGACTGAAGGTCAGTCTTCAGGGGTGGTGGTGGGGTGTGTGGTGGTGGTGGGGTGTGGGGTGGTGGTGGGGTGTGGTGGTGGTGGGGTGGTGGTGGGGTGTGGGGTGGTGGTGGGGTGTGGTGGTGGTGGGGTTGTGGTGGGGTGTGGGGTGGTGGTGGGGTGTGGGGTGGTGGTGGGGTGGTGGTGGGGTGTGGGGTGGTGGTGGGGTGGTGGTGGGGTGTGGGGTGGTGGTGGGGTGTGGGGTGGTGGTGGGGTGTGTGGTGGTGGTGGGGTGTGGGGTGTGGGGTGGTGGTGGGGTGTGTGGTGGTGGTGGGGTGTGGGGTGGTGGTGGGGTGTGGGGTGGTGGTGGGGTGTGGGGTGGTGGTGGGGTGTGGGGTGGTGGTGGGGTGTGGGGTGGTGGTGGGGTGGTGGTGGGGTGGTGGTGGGGTGTGGGGTGGTGGTGGGGTGTGGGGTGGTGGTGGGGTGGTGGTGGGGTGGTGGTGGGGTGTGGGGTGGTGGTGGGGTGTGGGGTGGTGGTGGGGTGTGTGGTGGTGGTGGGGTGTGGGGTGGTGGTGGGGTGTGGGGTGGTGGTGGGGTGTGGGGTGGTGGTGGGGTGTGGGGTGGTGGTGGGGTGTGGGGTGGTGGTGGGGTGTGGGGTGGTGGTGGGGTGTGGGGTGGTGGTGGGGTGTGGGGTGGTGGTGGGGTGTGGGGTGGTGGTGGGGTGTGTGGTGGTGGTGGGGTGTGGGGTGGTGGTGGGGTGTGGGGTGGTGGTGGGGTGTGGGGTGGTGGTGGGGTGTGGGGTGGTGGTGGGGTGTGGGGTGGTGGTGGGGTGTGTGTGTGTGTGTGTGTATAGGGGTGTGTGGGGAAATGGTAGGGGTGGGGAGTATGTGTATGTTTGTTTGTTTGTTTTGGGTTCTGTGTGTGTGTGTGTGTGTGTGTGTGTGTGTGTGTGTGTGTGTGTGTGTGTGTGTGTGTGTGTGTGTGTGTGTGTGTGTGTGTGTGTGTGTGTGTGTGTGTGTGTGTGTGTGTGTGTGTATAGGGGTGTGTGGGGAAATGGTAGGGGTGGGGAGTATGTGTATGTTTGTTTGTTTGTTTTGGGTTCTGTGTGTGTGTGTGTGTGTGTGTGTGTGTGTGTGTGTGTGTGTGTGTGTGTGTGTGTGTGTGTGTGTGTGTGTGTGTGTGTGTGTGTGTGTGTGTGTGTGTGTGTGTGTGTGTGTCAGACATGAGTCGGTCATGGTCACGTGATGAGGTAGCCCCACTTGCGAACTTCAAAACCGTTGTCTGCGCTCTTCCCAACAGGGAATTTCCTTGGTTGCTCCCGTGGGAGACCCAGGTTCACAACAGGGAATTTCCTTGGTTGCTCCCGTGGGAGACCCAGGTTCACAACAGGGAATTTCCTTGGTTGCTCCCGTGGGAGACCCAGGTTCACAACAGGGAATTTCCTTGGATGCTCCCGTGGGAGACCCAGGTTCACAACAGGGAATTTCCTTGGTTGCTCCCGTGGGAGACCCAGGTTCACAACAGGGAATTTCCTTGGTTGCTCCCGTGGGAGACCCAGGTTCACAACAGGGAATTTCCTTGGATGCTCCCGTGGGAGACACAGGTTCACAACAGGGAATTTCCTTGGATGCTACCGTGGGAGACCCAGGTTCACAACAGGGAATTTCCTTGGTTGCTCCCATGGGAGACCCAGGTTCACAACAGGGAATTTCCTTGGTTGCTCCCGTGGGAGACCCAGGTTCACAACAGGGAATTTCCTTGGATGCTCCCGTGGGAGACCCAGGTTCACAACAGGGAATTTCCTTGGATGCTCCCGTGGGAGACCCAGGTTCACAACAGGGAATTTCCTTGGATGCTCCTGTGGGAGTCACACGTTGCACTTGAATTATAATACAATAAATTAAACAAAACATTTCATAGATTAATATAGTATATTGGATTAGTCTGGGTATCCATTTTGGTATGTTTATAAAAACATCAGAGGGCAAATGTTGAAGAAACGAGTTGTTGCCATGGCTTTAAGGGATGTTTTGTACACTCTGTATATAGAGGTCTGTCTGAAACCTGTCTGAAAACTACTTTTCCTGACTGGTGTCGTAGAGTAGGGAGAATGGGAAGTAACCTCAACCGTCCTCTAAGTCCACACAGTGAGACCCACTTTCTTTCTGCATTTTAAATGACAGAGAATATGCTTTCTCTGAGCCAGGCAACACTACAATTTCACCATAGAACACTGGTAGGTCCCCGGTAGGAATGCTAATCTAGAATCAGGTCCCCGGTAGGAATGCTGATCTAGAATCAGGTCCCCGGTAGGAATGCTGATCTAGAATGAGGTCCCCGGTAGGAATGCTGATCTAGAATGAGGTCCCCGGTAGGAATGCTGATCTAGAATCAGGTCCCCGGTAGGAATGCTGATCTAGAATCTGGTGTCCGGTAGGAATGCTGATCTAGAATCAGGTCCCCTGTATAAATGCTGATCTAGAATCAGGTCCCCGGTATTAATGCTGATCTAGAATCAGGTGCTTGGTAGGAATGCTGATCTAGAATCAGGTGCTTGGTAGGAATGCTGATCTAGAATCAGGTCCCCAGTAGGAATGCTGATCTAGAGTCTGGTCCCCGGTATGAATGCTGATCTAGAATCAGGTCCCCAGTAGGAATGCTGATCCAGAATGAGGTCCCCGGTAGGAATGCTGATCTAGAATCAGGTCCCCTGTATAAATGCTGATCTAGAATCTGGTCCCCGGTAGGAATGCCGATCTAGAATCTGGTCCCCGGTAGGAATGCTGATCTAGAATCAGGTCCCCGGTAGGAATGCTGATCTAGAATCAGGTCCCCGGTAGGAATG
This sequence comes from Salvelinus alpinus, assembly GCF_045679555.1. Lineage (NCBI taxonomy): Eukaryota > Metazoa > Chordata > Actinopteri > Salmoniformes > Salmonidae > Salvelinus > Salvelinus alpinus. Next base: position 43,259,131 of record NC_092111.1, on the reverse strand, counting down.
CTGATTTAGAATCAGGTCTCAAAGGTCCATGAGATATTTATTTTTTTGTGCCCAACTTTTCATTATTTCATTTTTTCATTTTTTTTTCCTGTGAGGGGTTCAAATCACAGACAGGCAATAGTTTTCATATAATACATATAAAGAAACGAAAAACAGAAGACAAAAAACATACAATAACAAAAAGTATTTTTTCTGTCTGCCCTCCCCCTTCTCCTTCTCAGTAGGTGTGACCCATTTCTACATGATTACTTCACATGAACTCATTAACTCGTTAATTCCTTAACTCATGATGAGCTTATGACCTTTTCCACTGCTCTATTGAATGTGTCTAACGTTGTTTCCTTGGCAACCTGTGACCAGAAGGTCTTCACACTGGACCAGTCCCACATCATGTACATGTAAAGTTCCTACATTTCTTTAAGAACACAACTTACAATTTGGAGTTGAAGCAAGTTTAAGTTAAATAAAATAAAATAAAATAAAATATGTGAATGAATTGATAGTGTATAAAGCGCTGCTCTGCACACTATCCCCATTGGTTTAAGGGGGGCTTCTAGTAGTTTTTATAGCGATTGGAAACAAAGCCTCCACTTATGACTACCTGAAAACTCAGGTGAGTGGAGTGGGAGTGGTTAACTCCATGGGGCTCCATAAGTGTGCATAACAGTTCTTATTAAGGTCACAGTTGTAAATGAGAACTTGTTCTCAACTAGCCTACCTGGTTAAATAAAGGTGAAATAAATAAATAAATAAATAAATAAATAAAATAAATAAAATAAATAAATAAAAATTAACTGCAGACATAAAAATAATAATTTACCACCAGGAAATGTATACATACCAGGTAGTTGATGAACCAGCAGGTAAATTATACATACCAGGTAGTTGATGAACCAGCAGGTAAATTATACATACCAGGTAGTTGATGAACCAGCAGGTAAATTATACATACCAGGTTGTTGATGAACCAGCAGGTAAATTGTACATACCAGGTAGTTTTGTATTTGTATTTATTATGGATCCCCATCAGTTCCTGACAAGGCTGTCAGGTTTTGGTCACTAGATGTCCCCCTTGCACCTTTTTTGTACCTTTTGTTTTTCTTGCCCTAATTATTGTTTGCACCTGTAAGTCATTCCCTTGTTAGTATTTAAACCCTGTGTGTTCCTCAGTTCCTTGCTCAGTGTTTGTATGTTAGCACCCAGCCCCAGCCTTTGTGATCATTTTTCTCTTGTTGGATTTTCCAGAGGTTCTCTGGTTTTGTTCTCGTGTATTTTTGGATTGGTCTTTTGAGGTTTGTTTTTTCCCTTGCTGTTTTTACCACTTTGTGGATTTTCTTTGTATTTTGGAAGATATCTATTTTTTATTAAACCACCATCTCTAGTACTGCTGTGTCTGCCTCATCTTCTGGGTTCTGCCCATTATTAGTGACTGTTTCTCGCACCGGGTCCTGACAAAGGCAGCAGCTACTCTTCCTGGGGTCTGGCAAAATTAAGGCAGTTAATAATTTTTTTTTTTAAACATTACAATCCACGTGTACGTGTGTGTATAGTGCATATTTTATTGTGTGTTTGTGTGCATGTTTCTGTGCCTACGTGTCTCTTGTTTCACAGTCCCTGCTGTTCCATAAGGTGTTTTTAAATCTAATTTTACAGCTTGCATGAGTTACTCGATGAGTAATAGAGTCCCATGTAGTCATGGCTCTATTTAGTACTGTGCGCCTCCCATAGTCTGTTCTGGACTTGGGGACTGTGAAGAGACCTCTGGTGGCATGTCTTGTGGGGTATGGATGGGTGTCTGAGCTGTGTGCCAGTAGTTTAAACAGACAGCTCGGTGCATTCAACATGTCAATACCTCTCACAAATACAAGTAGTGATGAAGTCAATCTCTCCTCCACTTTGAGCAAGGAGAGATTGACGGGCATATTGTTAATGTTAGCTCTCTGTGTACATCCAAGGGCCAACCGTGCTGCCCTGTTCTGAACCAATTGCAATTGGTGCCACAAACAGTAGTCCAGGTGTGACAAAACTAGGGCCTGTAGGACCTGCCTTGTTGATAGTGTTGTTAAGAAGGTAGAGCAGTGCTTTACTATGGCCAGACTTCTCCCCATCCTAGTATTTTTGTATCAACTTGTTTTGATCATGACAGTTTACAATCCAGCGTTACTCCAAGCAGTTTAGTCACAATTACCACATTATTCATTAGAATATTTAGTTGAGGTTTAGGGTTTCGTGACTGATTTGTCCCAAATACAATGCTTTTTGTTTCAGAAATATTTAGGATTAATTTATTCCTTGTCACCCACTCTCAAACTAACTGCAGCTCTTTGCAGCTGCCCTGGGGAATTCCTGATTTTACCTGGATTATGTTGGAGGGGCTTCCATTAAAGAACACCCTCTGTGTTCTGTTAGACAGGTAACTCTTTATCCACATTATAGCAGGGGATGTGAAGCCATAACACATGTTTTACCGGCAACAGACTACGACCGATAAAGTTAAAAGCCGCACTGAAATGTAACAAAACAGCCCCCACAATATTTTTATCATCAAGATCTCTCAGCCAATCAATGTCCTTCCATATAAGTGTGCTGAAAGTCTGTGGTCAATTTGTTATCTGTAAAATAGCAATATATCTGGTCAAACACCATTTTTTCAAAAGATTAAAAAGGGTTGGTAACAGGCTGATTGGTCGGCTATTTGAGCCAGTAAAGGGGGCTTTACTATTCTTAGGTAGGGGAATAACTTTTTCTTCCCTCTAGGCGGGAGGGAACACACTCTCTAGTAGGCTTAAATTGAAGACAAGGCAAATAGGAGTGTCAATATCGTCTGCTATTATCCTGGCATTTTCCATCCAAGTTGTCTGACCCCGGTGGCTCGTTGACAGACAACAATGATTCTTTCACCTCTTCCACACTTTACGTTACAGAACTCAAAATGACAATGTTTGTATTTTATCATTTGATCAGATATACTTGGATGTGTTGCTATTATGTCATGTCTCAAGACAAAGTAAATAAAATAAAAAAATAAGTAGAAGTTTGTTAGACTTAAACTAATCATGACTCCTACTCTGAAACATTGATCAGAGTTAAAAAGCTACAGTTCTACCATAAATGTATATTATCTGTGAAACAAACATTTCTGAGGAACCCAGTGCCCTTCATTTCTCCCTCCTCATCCCATCATCACCCTCTTCTCTGTTACTACCTTGGGGCTGACGATGAGAGAGAGAGGGGAAGAGAGAGACAGAACGAGGGAGAAGCATAGAGTGGAGGAGATTAGAGGAGTGGAGGAGATTAGAGGAGTGGAAGAGATTAGAGGAGTAGAGGAGTGGAGGAGATTAGAGGAGTGGAGGAGTGAAGGAGATTAGAGGAGTGGAGGAGTGGAGAAGATTAGAGGAGTGGAGGAGATTAGAGGAGTGGAGGAGATTAGAGGAGTGGAGGAGTGGAGGAGATTAGAGGAGTGGAGGAGTGGAGGAGATTAGAGGAGTGGGGGAGATTAGAGGAGTGAAGGAGTGGAGGAGATTAGAGGAGTGGAGGAGATTAGAGGAGTGGAGGAGTGGAGGAGATTAGAGGAGATTAGAGGAGTGGGGGAGTGGATGAGATTAGAGGAGTAGAGGAGTGGAGGAGATTAGAGGAGTGGAGATTAGAGGAGTGGAGGAGATTAGAGGAGTGGAGGAGATTAGAGGAGTGGAGGAGTGGAGGAGATTAGAGGAGTAGAGGAGTGGAGAAGATTAGAGGAGTGGAGGAGATTAGAGGAGTGGAGGAGTGTAGGAGATTAGAGGAGTGGAGATTAGAGGAGTGGAGAAGATTAGAGGAGTGGAGGAGATTAGAGGAGTAGAGGAGATTAGAGGAGTAGAGGAGATTAGAGGAGTGGAGGAGATTAGAGGAGTGGAGGAGATTAGAGGAGTGGAGGAGATTAGAGGAGTGGAGGAGTGGAGGAGATTAGAGGAGTGGAGGAGATTAGAGGAGTGGAGGAGATTAGAGGAGTGGAGGAGATTAGAGGAGTAGAGGAGTGGAGGAGATTAGAGGAGTGGAGGAGATTAGAGGAGTGGAGGAGATTAGAGGAGTGGAGGAGTGGAGGAGATTAGAGGAGTGGAGGAGATTAAAGGAGTGGATGAGATTAGAGGAGTAGAGGAGTGGAGGAGATTAGAGGAGTGGAGGAGATTAGAGGAGTGGAGGAGTGGAGGAGATTAGAGGAGTGGAGGAGATTAGGAGTGGAGGAGATTAGAGGAGTAGAGGAGTGGAGGAGATTAGAGGAGTGGAGGAGATTAGAGGAGTAGAGGAGTGGAGGAGATTAGAGGAGTGGAGGAGATTAGAGGAGTGGAGGAGATTAGAGGAGTGGAGGAGTGGAGGAGATTAGAGGAGTGGAGGAGATTAGAGGAGTAGAGGAGTGGAGGAGATTAGAGGAGTGGCGGAGATTAGAGGAGTGGAGGAGTGGAGGAGATTAGAGGAGTGGAGGAGATTAGAGGAGTGGAGGAGATTAGAGGAGTAGAGGAGTGGAGGAGATTAGAGGAGTGGAGGAGATTAGAGGAGTGGAGGAGTGGAGGATATTAGAGGAGTGGAGGAGATTAGAGGAGTAGAGGAGTGGAGGAGATTAGAGGAGTGGAGGATATTAGAGGGGTGGAGGAGTGGAGGAGATTAGAGGAGTGGAGGAGTGGAGGAGATTAAAGGAGTGGAGGAGATTAGAGGAGTAGAGGAGTGGAGGAGATTCGAGGAGTGGAGGAGTGGAGGAGATTCGAGGAGTGGAGGAGTGAGTGGCTGCCATAGCAGAGGTGTAAATAGTTTACGAGGAGTCAGCATTCTTCTCTTTAAAAAGGTTAATTACCTTCCTAATCTGTGTACAAGGGCCACGACTGACTGGTACAACTGGCTGACAGACATTACCATGACATGACCTTGAGATGACAAGAGAAAGAAAGAGGGGAGAGAGAGGGTGGTGAGAGAGGGGGACAGAGAGAGAGGGAAAAAGAGAGAGGGGGAGAGATAAGGAGGAAGTCTATTTAACTCGGTGTGGCATTGTAAACATGTTTCCCATGCCAAAAAAAAAACCTTTGAATTGAATTGAGAGAGAGAGACAGAGAAACAGAGACAGACTTAATGAGCCATCCTCATTACACTAAAACCACAGCGAACACCCCCCTCCCTTCCCCGCTAAAACACGCATCTCGTGCCAGCACTACTCCCACACAATCACACTACACAAGACCCTACAACACAGTACAATACAATACACCCTCCAGCACCATTTTCCAACCCTCCTCTCCAGTTTTACAGAAAAATGTTCAACAACTTTTCACTCCTGGAATACCTCTGCCCAATCATAGACGACGCCAGACCTGCCCCCGACCATACCACACACAGACAGTCCCGCATCAACAGTAACAGTATCAGTTATCTCAGTCCAACAGTCTGTCACTGCATTAACTTCTTTGATATAGGGGGCAGCATTTTCACTTTTGGATGAGTTGCGTGCCCATAGTGAACTGCCTCCTACTCTGTCCCAGATGCTAATATATGCATATTATTATTACTATTGGATAGAAAACACTCTGAAGTTTCTAAAACAGTTTGAATGATGTCTGTGAGTATAACATAACTCATATGGCAGGCAAAAACCTGAGAAAAAATCCAAACAGGAAGTGAGAATTCTGAGACTGGTCGATGTTAGAGTCATCGCCTATTCAATTCCCTGTAATATATGGATCTGTTTGCACTTCCTACGCCTTCCACTAGATGTCAACAGTCCGTAGAACACTGAATGAAATCTCTAGTGTGATGTGCGGCCGGATGGGAGGTGTTTGAGTCAGTGGTCTGGCAGATTGCCAGTTCTTGCTCATGCACTTTCCTCATGATATCGCCTTGTGTTCCATAACTTATACAGACATGAAGGAATGCTCCGGTTGGAACGTTATTGGATATATATGATAACAACATCCTGAAGATTGATTCTCTACTAAGTTTGACCAGTTTATTCGACTTTTGCCTGCACCTGCGCCAGCGTTTGGACACGTGTACTACACATGCTAGCAAAAGTAGCTAATTGCTAATTGGACATAAGTAATGGACATTTTCGAACAAAACAACGATTTATTGTGGAACTAGGATTCCTGGCAGTGCATTCTGATGAACATAATCAAACGCAAGGGAATATTTTTGATGTAATTTAGTATTTCTGTTGACTCCAACATGGCGGAGAAATGTTATTAAATCTGAGCGCTGTCTCAGATTATTGCATGGTGTGCTTTTTACATAAAGTTTTTTTTAAATCTGACACAGCGGTTGCATTAAGAACAAGTGTATCTTTAATTCTGTGTAAAACATGTATCTTTCATCAAAGTTTATGATGAGTATTTCTGTTATTTGACGTGGCTCTCTGCAATTACTCCGGATATTTTAGAGGCATTTCTGAACATGGTGCCAATGTAAACCCGAGATTTGTGGATATAAATATGCACATTATCGAACAAAACATAGATGTATTGTGTAACATAAAGTCCTATGAGTGTCATCTGATGAAGATCATCAAAGGTTAGTGATGAATTTTATCTCTATTTCTGTTTTTTGTGACTACTATCTTTTGCTGGGAAAATCCCAGAGAAGTTAAACGAACGCCCCTCCCTGACTTCCCAGCTATTGGTTGCCGAGGCTCCGTGTAATACCCTCCAATGGAGGTCCCCCTGAACCAATTCTAAATAAATCACAGACAGTGTCACCAGCAAAGCATCCCCACACCATCACACCTCCTCCATGCTTCACGATGGGAACCACACATGCAGAGATCATCCGTTCCGGTCTTTCGTATCGTCTGAGATTCCTAAAGATTGGAAAGCGGCCGCGTTCATCCCCCTCTTCAAAGGGGAGACACTATTGACCCAAACTGTTACAGACCTATATCAATCCTGCACTGATTTCTTAGGTCTTCGAAAGCCAAGTTAACAAACAGATCATCGACCATCTCGAATCCCACCGTACCTTCTCCACTATGCAATCCGGTTTTCGAGCTGGTCACGGGTGCACCTCAGCCACGCTCAAGGTCTTAAACGATGTCATAACCGCCATCAATAAAAGACAGTACTGTGCAGTCGTCTTCATCGACCTGACCAAGGCTTTCAACTCTGTCAATCACCTAATTCTTATTGACAGACTCAAAAGCCTTGGTTTCTCTAATGACTGCCTTGCCTGGTTCACTAACTACTTCTCAGACAGAGTTCAGTGTGTCAAATCGGAGAGCCTGTTGTCTGGACCTCTGGCAGTCTCTATGGGTTTGCCACAGGGTTCATTTCTTCAGCCGACTCTTTTCTCTGTATATATCAATGATGTCGCTCTTGCTGCGGGTGATTCTTTGATACACCTCTACGCAGACGACACCATTCTGTATACATCTGGCCCTTCTTTGGACACTGTGTTAACAAACCTCCAAACGAGCTTCAACGCCATACAACACTCCTTCCGTGGCCTCCAACTGCTCTTAAACACTAGTAAAACTAAAAGCATGCTCTTCAACTGATCGCCCGCCTAGCATCACTACTCTGGACAGTTCTGACTTAGAATATGTTGACAACTACAAATACCTAGGTGTCTGGCTAGACTGTAATCTCTCCTTCCAGACTCACATTAAGCATCTCCAATCTAAAGTTAAATCTAGAATTGGCTTCCTATTTCACAACAAAGTATCCTTCACTCATGCTGCCAAACATACCCTCATAAAACTGACTATCCTACCGATCCTTGACTTCGGCGATGTCATTTACAAAATAGCCTCCAACACTCTACTCAGCAAATTGGATGCAGTCTATCACAGTGCCATCCGTTTTGTCACCAAAGCCCCATTTGCTACCCAATATTGCGACCTGTATGCTCTCGTTGGCTGGTCCTCGCTGCATAGTCATCGCCAAACCCACCCGCAGCACGCGCTCCAGCAGGTATATTTCACTGGTCACCCCCAAAGCCAATTCCTCCTTCGGCCGCCTTTCCTTCCAGTACTCTGCTGTCAATGACTGGAACGAACTGAAAAAAATCACTGAAGCTGGAGACTCATATCTCCCTCACTAACTTTAAGCACCAGCTGTCAGAGCAGCTCACAGATCACTGCACCTGTACATAGCCCATCTGTAAATAGCCCATCCAACTACCTCATCACCATATTGTTATTTATTTTGCTCCTTTGCACCCCAGTAACGCTACTCATCTTCTGTACATCTATCCAGTGTTTAATTTGCCATACTGTAATAATTTCGCCACTATGGACTATTTATTGCCTCACCCGCCTTTTCCTACCTCATTAGCACGCACTGTATGTAGACTTTCTCTATTGTATTATTGACAGTATGTTTGTTTATTCCACGTGTAACTCTGTGTTGTTGTTTGTGTCGCACTGCTTTGATTTATCTTGGCCAGGTCGCAGTTGTAAATGAGAACTTGTTTTTAACTAGCCTACACTGTTAAATAAAGGTGCAATTTTAAAAAAAAGTTTAAAAAAAATACACTATATCGTTTGGTCATTGTGCTGCCACAGAATGAATCGTGAGCAAGGCCTCAAAAAAGCTTTATATACCAGAGCTGTGAGAAAAGTTCTATATATTACTGAGACAATGTTGTGATTGTTTGTGAGAAATCCAACAGGTGTGATTCCCATGGGGGAAAGATTCTATTGGGGAAAGGTTGCCGTGGGGGTTGCTATGGAAGCCTAGAAGGGGAATGAGGTGTGTGTGTGTGTGTGTGTGTGTGTGTGTGTGTGTGTGTGTGTGTGTGTGTGTGTGTGTGTGTGTGTGTGTGTGTGTGTGTGTGTGTGTGTGTGTGTGTGTGTGTGTGTGTGTGTGTGTGTGTGTGTGTTCGCTCAAACACACATGCATGTGGGGCTCTGGGAGAGGAAGTGTGTCCATCTGATGAATGAGCATGTGCCTGAACTCAATACTAATTGTAGTCTCACCTATTCATTTCTATGGAGGTAGACCAGGAACACCACAGGTGTACAAAAGTTAAATAAAACACCCAAAATGTAATGAAAATCATCCAAATGTATTTTGTGTGTTCAGATGGACAAATGGAACCTTACGACAATCAGATTAAAGGACCTACGTTTTTCCAGAGAGAAAACTTGTAAATCGGTCCAATTAAACCGGAGCACAGCAGGAGGGTTGATGTAACCCGGTACCGGTTTTCAAAATGAATGTGAGTATGGAGGTAGTTTGGTGTCATCAACATACATAAATACATAATGGATTAAGATGTCCAAAAAAACTCTAATATTACCTTATCTATCTTATATCTCCTAGAAATACAACAGACACTTAAAAACCTTATTTTATATGATTTATTTTTGGACTGGTCTGTTTTGCCATTTATGAATGAGTTATTCAATACGTTTCTATGGGCTCCGCTAGTAAAGGCCACATTCAATATTTTATACCCCCCCAAAAAACATCAGGTATGTAGTTGGTATGCATCAGGTATGTAATGGTATGCATCAGGTATGTAGTTGGTATGCATCAGGTATGTAGTTGGTATGCATCAGGTATGTAGTAGGTATGCATCAGGTATGTAGTAGGTATGCATCAGGTATGTAGTTGGTATGCATCAGGTATGTAGTTGGTATGCATCAGGTATGTAATGGTATGCATCAGGTATGTAGTTGGTATGCATCAGGTATGTAATGGTATGCATCAGGTATGTAGTTGGTATGCATCAGGTATGTAGTTGGTATGCATCAGGTATGTAGTAGGTATGCATCAGGTATGTAGTAGGTATGCATCAGGTATGTAGTAGGTATGCATCAGGTATGTAGTAGGTATGCATCAGGTATGTAGTAGGTATGCATCAGGTATGTAGTAGGTATGCATCAGGTATGTAGTTGGTATGCATCAGGTATGTAGTTGGTATGCATCAGGTATGTAGTTGGTATGCATCAGGTATGTAATGGTATGCATCAGGTATGTAGTTGGTATGCATCAGGTATGTAGTTGGTATGCATCAGGTATGTAGTAGGTATGCATCAGGTATGTAGTAGGTATGCATCAGGTATGTAGTAGGTATGCATCAGGTATGTAGTAGGTATGCATCAGGTATGTAGTAGGTATGCATCAGGTATGTAGTAGGTATGCATCAGGTATGTAGTAGGTATGCATCAGGTATGTAGTAGGTATGCATCAGGTATGTAGTAGGTATGCATCAGGTATGTAGTAGGTATGCATCAGGTATGTAGTAGGTATGCATCAGGTATGTAGTAGGTATGCTAGCCTGTAAATAGGGCTTCATCCCAAAATTGGACCCTATTCCTCAGAAGGCCCTGGTCAAAGTAGTGCACTACATAGGGAATAGTGTTCCATCTGGGACACAGCCTCTATCATTTAGGGCACATGGCCTATGTGTTGGAAACCGACTGTATGTTTGAGAAGCCGTGTAAACGTTTCACATTGAAACGTAGGCTACCAATGTAAATGAATATAAATAATTGGTTGAAATCCTGAAAGGAGTGATCTCCTATTGAAAACAGAGTGGGAAAACAGAAGTGCGAAGGAGAAATGGACATTGGTTAATTGAATTGACAAGGCCAAAGTCACATTAGGTCGGAGACTTTAATAGCACCCTCTTCCCTGGGTCCTGGTCTAAAGTAATGCATTATATAGGGCAGGGTTTCCCAACTGTTAGCCCACGGTGTTATTTGCCCCCCCAAGTTTGCTCAGATATGCTATATATATATATATATAGTTTTTATATATATTTTTCCCTTTGTTGGACATAAAAGACTGTAAAAACAACAGGAAATCACCTCCAAGTTATTTGACTTTTTGAAATCTGTTCCCTGCTATAATAGAGAGACATATGATCGTATTCAAATCTAATCAAGGTTTGAAATCATTTTGTTTTAGTCAAATATCTGTTAGGGATTCTTGCGGTCAATTTGCCAATTTGTCCCGACCCTCCGCACAAGAAAACAAATCTACCCACGGCTGAATGTAGTTGATGATCCTGATTTAGGGAAAGGGTTGCCATTTAGGATGATCCTGATTTAGGGAAAGGTTTGCCATTTAGGATGATCCTGATTTAGGGAATAGTGTTGTAACTTTAATGGGTTACAGAGTTATTGTTTACAGTTAATTCATTGAGCTGTATCTAAAGATATTTTCTTTACAGTTATTTACATATGTAAATGTATTAGAATTTGTGTGTTGGAGATTGAGAGAACTACATACATATTTTTGTTGTATTGGTTAGTATTGGATTACGCTTTTGACTGCAAGTTCCAGAATGCTTTGCGACAGGAAGTAGAGAGAGAATGCGCCAGTTATGTACAAGTGACAAGTGATTATCCTGACTTTCGCTAGCAACTTTCTGTTATTGTTTTGTAGAATCTAAAGTTGTTAAATGTAACGTGAACAAATAGTATTCCTTAAAGAAGCTTTCATTTCAAACCCAACGTCCCGAGTCATTACTTTGAAGATAGTTATTCTATAAATAGGTTGCCATTTATGATCCTGATATAGGGAATAGGTTGCCATTTGGAATGCGGAATAAGATCAATGCAACGCAATGAGGCCAATAAGAAGGAAAAGAGTGTTTTGATGTTACTGGCCGACGCCATTCAGACAAGAGAAGGGCCGACCGACATTGTGCACTTTGGCCTAACAGAGACTCAATTTGGTGGCTGAGTCTCATTGTCAGAGTTTCTAATTCAACACAGCTCTTATTCCCTTAAAAAAATACACAAAGGAAGTGTATTGATTGCTTTTAAATTGGTGGTTACTGAGGAAGGCTTGACCTTTCGCTAAAGAAAGGAGATGGTAATGAACTGTAGAGTGAGTAAGATTACCTGTTCATGCAGTCTGCTTCCACTGTTTTACACATACAGTACCAATCATGAGTATATCTTTAAACGTGTTACAGATAACAGCTGTGTTGAGTGTTTTAAAATATCTCACAGTGTGCCATTTTGTCGAGATAAAAAATAATAAGAATCTAATTGGGAAACAAAACTTTAAAATGTATGGCCTATTTTCTGCATCAACTAGTGTATCTACATTGAGGTCATTACTTTTTAATCCCTATCTCATCTCTTTTGTGTCATTGGTCAAGGCAGGGGAGAGAGATTTAATTAGCCAAAGAATGGATTATCTTTTACAATGTTAGTTAAGGATACTACAGGCCTAGTTATCAAGTTTCACGTTGGATTTATTAACTACAAAAAGGTAAGATGTGTTTTTAATTCTGGTGCCGCTCTGCACTCACAAGCTTGTTAGCTAGCTAGCTCAAAGGACGTTCACTAGCTAGCTCAAAGGACGTTCACTAGCTAGCTCAAAGGACGTTCACTAGCTAGCTCAAAGGACGTTCACTAGCTAGCTCAAAGGACATTCACTAGCTAGCTCAAAGGACATTCACTAGCTAGCTCAAAGGACATTCACTAGCTAGCTCAAAGGACATTCACTAGCTAGCTCAAAGGACGTTCACTAGCTAGCTCAAAGGACATTCACTAGCTAGCTCAAAGGACATTCACTAGCTAGCTCAAAGGACATTCACTAGCTAGCTCAAAGGACATTCACTAGCTAGCTCAAAGGACGTTCACTAGCTAGCTCAAAGGACATTCACTAGCTAGCTCAAAGGACATTCACAGCTACCCCATAGAAGCCGCTCCTCCCAGGTATAATTCTCTGGACATAATTCAGATAATGTCATAACAAGATGCCCAGAGCTTCAAGCCTCCTCCTCAACCCTCTCGCTCTCTCACCACCAGTAAAACTTCAGGTGGCATCTTGCGCCAATGGCTACACTTGTCTGTCCGTGACGCATGTAAACAACTAGCTTGCCTGCTCTGTCCGCAGTGATTGGTGAGGTCATTTAATGAGCTAAACAAAAACAAAAACGGTTGATTTTACAGGTTAAAAAAGGAACAGGAAGGAACGATATGAACCTGCACATTTTTGGGTTTCAAACCATTAAAGACCCATTTTTGATTGGTCAGAACTATGGAACGCAAAACAAAAAAAGTGTTGTTCTCTTCAGAACGAAAAGTTTGAAAAATTATTTTGGTTCTAACCTCTGCTCTTGGCACAACTTAGCCCGGGTATTGTATAACCTCTGCTCTTGGCACAACTTAGCCCGGGTATTGTATAACCTCTGCTCTTGGCACAACTTAGCCCGGGTATTGTATAACCTCTGCTCTTGGCACAACTTAGCCCGGGTATTGTATAACCTCTGCTCTTGGCACAACTTAGCCCGGGTATTGTATAACCTCTGCTCTTGGCACAACTTAGCCCGGGTATTGTATAACCTCTGCTCTTGGCACAACTTAGCCCGGGTATTGTATAACCTCTGCTCTTGGCACAACTTAGCCCGGGTATTGTATAACCTCTGCTCTTGGCACAACTTAGCCCGGGTATTGTATAACCTCTGCTCTTGGCACAACTTAGCCCGGGTATTGTATAACCTCTGCTCTTGGCACAACTTAGCCCGGGTATTGTATAACCTCTGCTCTTGGCACAACTTAGCCCGGGTATTGTATAACCTCTGCTCTTGGCACAACTTAGCCCGGGTATTGTATAACCTCTGCTCTTGGCACAACTTAGCCCGGGTATTGTATAACCTCTGCTCTTGGCACAACTTAGCCCGGGTATTGTATAACCTCTGCTCTTGGCACAACTTAGCCCGGGTATTGTATAACCTCTGCTCTTGGCACAACTTAGCCCGGGTATTGTATAACCTCTGCTCTTGGCACAACTTAGCCCGGGTATTGTATAACCTCTGCTCTTGGCACAACTTAGCCCGGGTATTGTATAACCTCTGCTCTTGGCACAACTTAGCCCGGGTATTGTATAACCTCTGCTCTTGGCACAACTTAGCCCGGGTATTGTATAACCTCTGCTCTTGGCACAACTTAGCCCGGGTATTGTATAACCTCTGCTCTTGGCACAACTTAGCCCGGGTATTGTATAACCTCTGCTCTTGGCACAACTTAGCCCGGGTATTGTATAACCTCTGCTCTTGGCACAACTTAGCCCGGGTATTGTATAACCTCTGCTCTTGGCACAACTTAGCCCGGGTATTGTATAACCTCTGCTCTTGGCACAACTTAGCCCGGGTATTGTATAACCTCTGCTCTTGGCACAACTTAGCCCGGGTATTGTATAACCTCTGCTCTTGGCACAACTTAGCCCGGGTATTGTATAACCTCTGCTCTTGGCACAACTTAGCCCGGGTATTGTATAACCTCTGCTCTTGGCACAACTTAGCCCGGGTATTGTATAACCTCTGCTCTTGGCACAACTTAGCCCGGGTATTGTATAACCTCTGCTCTTGGCACAACTTAGCCCGGGTATTGTATAACCTCTGCTCTTGGCACAACTTAGCCCGGGTATTGTATAACCTCTGCTCTTGGCACAACTTAGCCCGGGTATTGTATAACCTCTGCTCTTGGCACAACTTAGCCCGGGTATTGTATAAATTGAGCCACAGAACAGGCTAAATTAAGCCGCCTACACATTTCTGTACTGAATGAAATATTGCCACTACCTTTTAAAACCATCTCTATTTCCAAAACACAATTCTACACAATCATAATAACTTTTTGTCTTTCAATCATTTTAAGCATCTTTTAAGACAGGCTTAAACTTCTTCGGGATTGGGTTCCCTTCCACGGGATGGGTAATGTGATTAGCATGAGAGTGTAAGTAATAAGAACATTTCCAAGAACAAAAGACATATCTGATATTGTCAGATTCTTGTTAATCTAACTGCACTGTCCAATTTACAGTAGCTATTACAGTGAAATAATACCATGCTATTCTTTGAGAGTGCACAATTTTGAACATGAAAAGTTATTAATAAAAAAAGTTATTAATAAACAAATTAGGCACATTTGGGCAGTCTTGACAACATTTTGAACAGAAATGCAATGGTTCGTTGGATCAGTCTAAAACCTTGCACATACACTGCTGCCATCTAGTGGCCAAAATCTAAATAGCACATGAACTGTAATAATACATTATGGCCTCTCTTGAATTTCAATGATAGTACAAAAAAATTCAAAAGAACGGTTGGTTTTTCCTTTGTATTATCTTTTACCAGATCTATTGTGTTATATTCTCCTACATTCCATTTCACATTTCAACAACCTTCACAGTGTTTCCTTTCAAATGGTACCAATAATATGCATATCCTTGCTTCAGGGCCTGAGTTACAGGCAGTTAGGTTTGGATATGTCATTTTAGGCAAAATAAAAATTTTACATTTGAAAAAATGACATACCCAACATAGTGGCATCTATCATTCTTAAATGGAAGAAGTTTGGAACCACCAAGACTTTCCTAGAGCTAGCCGCTTGGCCAAACGGAGCAATCGGGGAGAAGGGCCTTGGTCAGGGAGGTGACCAAGAACCCAGAGTAGATGGGAGAACCTTCCAGAAGGACAACCATTTCTGCAGCACTTCACCAATCAGGCCTTTACAGTAGAGCGATCAGACGGAAGCCACTTCTCAGTAAAAGGCACATGACAGCCTGCTTGGAGTTTGCCAAAAGGCACCTAAAGGGCTCTCAGACCATGAGAAATAAGATTCTCTGGTCTGATGAAACCAAGATTGAACTAAATGTCCTTGAGTGGCCCAGCAAGAACCCGGACTTGAACCCGAAAGAACATCTCTGGAGAGACCTGAAAATAGCTGTGCAGGGATGCTCGCCATCTAACCTGACAGAGCTTGAGAGGATCTGCAGAGAAGAATGGGAGAAACTCCCCAAATACAGGTGTGCCAAACTTGTAGCGTCATACCCAAGAAGAGTATAGTCTGTAATCGCTGCCAAAGGTGCTTCAACAAAGTACTGAGTAAAGGGTCTGAATACTTATGTAAACGTGATATTTAATTATTATTATTTTTTAAGATATTTGCAAAAATTTAAAATTAAAAAAAATGTGGCTTTGTAATTATGGGGTATTTGTGTGTAGATTGATGAGGAAAACAACAAATGTAATCACATTTAGAATAAGACTGTAACGTAAATAAATGTGAAAAAAGTCAATTGGTCTGAATAGTTTCTAAATGCACTGTGTATACCAGTGGAGGCTCCACAGAGGAGGAAGTGGAGGACCATCCTCCTCGGTGAAATGTCATATAAATAAAAACAGTGAAACATCAAAAAAGTTATCCTTTTTAGGTAAAACTATACAAAAAATATTCGTATGTCACCAAATAATTGATTAAAACACTGCTTTGGAATGAAGGTCTACAGTAGCCTCATCAGCACAGCTAGTTTCCGTCCTCCTCTGGGTACATTGACTTCAATACAAAACCTAGGAGGCTGGTAGGCCTCACCCCCTTCGATAGACATAGATGGTAATCATGACCACTTCCGGAGGACGTCCTCCAACCAATCAAAGATTTTGTAGTATGAACTGACATGTTGTCCATCCAATCATATATGTAGGATCAGAGAATGAACCTAGTATTGGGATTGTGCCACAGAGCATTATGGGGATTCTATGTTTTGAGAAGCTTGGTTACATTGTTGGATAGAGATGAAGAGTGAAAGTTGAGCATTTATGGGACATTATTCAAGTCAAATTTGTTTTTTCAAATTACAGGAGATGGAGGAGGTATATTATAAATAGTTTTTTGGGGTTTAGAACTTCATTTTTGTGTCCAGATAGTGCAATTTATTTACATTTGCCTTGCTAACTTCAGTAGCTAGCTAGCTTTCTCTGCCAGAATGGTAGAATGGCCAACACTGCCAAAAAATGTTGTGGACTTTTTGTTGAAGAACCAATTTCATTCTCTGGGGTATACGGAAAAGGTGTGAATTAAAAGCGAGGGTCGACCTCTGCCTGAGATCAGTTTCAAGAAGAAAGATGAAAAGGTGAGGGTGTTCAATACCACCTGGTATCAAACAGGGAGCGTTTCATCAGGGTGTTCAATACCACCTGGTATCAAACAGGGAGCCTTTCATCAGGGCTTTCAATACCACCTGGTATCAAACAGGGAGCCTTTCATCAGGGCTTTCAATACCACCTGGTATAAAACAGGGAGCCTTTCATCAGGGCTTTCAATACCACCTGGTATCAAACAGGGAGCCTTTCATCAGGGTGTTCAATACAACCTGGTATCAAACAGGGAGCCTTTCATCAGGGTGTTCAATACAACCTGGTATCAAACAGGGAGCGTTTCATCAGGGTGTTCAATACAACCTTGTATCAAACAGGGAGCGTTTCATCAGGGTGTTCAATACAACCTGGTATCAAACAGGGAGCGTTTCATCAGGGTGTTCAATACAACCTGGTATCAAAAAGGGAGCCTTTCATCAGGGCTTTCAATACCACCTGGTATCAAACAGGGAGCCTTTCATCAGGGCTTTCAATACCACCTGGTATCAAACAGGGAGCCTTTCATCAGGGCTTTCAATACCACCTGGTATCAAACAGGGAGCGTTTCATCAGGGCTTTCAATACAACCTGGTATCAAACAGGGAGCGTTTCATCAGGGTGTTCAATACCACCTGGTTTAACAGGGAGCGTTTCATCAGGGTGTTCAATACCACCTGGTTTAACAGGGAGCGTTTCATCAGGGTGTTCAATACCACCTGGTTTAACAGGGAGCGTTTCATCAGGGTGTTCAATACAACCTGGTATCAAACAGGGAGCGTTTCATCAGGGTGTTAAATACCACCTGTTTAACAGGGAGCGTTTCATCAGGGTGTTCAATACCACCTGGTATCAAACAGGGAGCGTTTCATCAGGGTGTTCAATACAACCTGGTATCAAACAGGGAGCGTTTCATCAGGGTGTTCAATACAACCTTGTATCAAACAGGGAGCGTTTCATCAGGGTGTTCAATACCACCTGGTATCAAACAGGGAGCGTTTCATCAGGGTGTTCAATACAACCTGGTATCAAACAGGGAGCGTTTCATCAGGGCTTTCAATACAACCTGGTATCAAACAGGGAGCGTTTCATCAGGGTGTTCAATATCACCTGGTATCAAACAGGGAGCGTTTCATCAGGGTGTTCAATACCACCTGGTATCAAACAGGGAGCGTTTCATCAGGGTGTTCAATACCACCTGGTATCAAACAGGGAGCGTTTCATCAGGGTGTTCAATACAACCTGGTATCAAACAGGGAGCGTTTCATCAGGGTGTTCAATACAACCTTGTATCAAACAGGGAGCGTTTCATCAAGGTGTTCAATACCACCTGGTATCAAACAGGGAGCGTTTCATCAGGGTGTTCAATACAACCTGGTATCAAACAGGGAGCGTTTCATCAGGGCTTTCAATACAACCTGGTATCAAACAGGGAGCGTTTCATCAGGGTGTTCAATATCACCTGGTATCAAACAGGGAGCGTTTCATCAGGGTGTTCAATACCACCTGGTATCAAACAGGGAGCGTTTCATCAGGGTGTTAAATACAACCTGGTATCAAACAGGGAGCGTTTCATCAGGGTGTTCAATACTACCTGGTATCAAACAGGGAGCGTTTCATCAGGGTGTTCAATACAACCTGGTATCAAACAGGGAGCGTTTCATCAGGGCTTTCAATACAACCTGGTATCAAACAGGGAGCGTTTCATCAGGGTGTTCAATATCACCTGGTATCAAACAGGGAGCGTTTCATCAGGGTGTTCAATACCACCTGGTATCAAACAGGGAGCGTTTCATCAGGGTGTTCAATACAACCTGGTATCAAACAGGGAGCGTTTCATCAGGGTGTTCAATACAACCTGGTATCAAACAGGGAGCGTTTCATCAGGGTGTTCAATACTACCTGGTATCAAACAGGGAGCGTTTCATCAGGGTGTTCAATACAACCTGGTATCAAACAGGGAGCGTTTCATCAGGGCTTTCAATACAACCTGGTATCAAACAGGGAGCGTTTCATCAGGGTGTTCAATATCACCTGGTATCAAACAGGGAGCGTTTCATCAGGGTGTTCAATACCACCTGGTATCAAACAGGGAGCGTTTCATCAGGGTGTTCAATACAACCTGGTATCAAACAGGGAGCGTTTCATCAGGGTGTTCAATATACCTGGTATCAAACAGGGAGCGTTTCATCAGGGCGTTCTGTAATTGCACGTTACGATGCATTACATGCTGGACATCTTTTCTGGTATGTCGAAAACAATTCCGAATGATTTTGATAGCTTCCATCGCATAATTCATTAAAAGTTAGATTTAAAGAGATAGGTTTGACACAGCACATTTTTTTTTGCGTGCGCTCCTGTAAGTTTTCCACTTTTCTCCGATATTTATTTAGCAAAGATAATAACACATAATCAATCTGGATAGACACAAGCAACAACTCATGACATACAGTGGGGCAAAAAAGTATTTAGTCAGCCACCAATTGTGCAAGTTCTCCCACTTAAAAAGATGAGAGAGGCCTGTAATTTTCATCATAGGTACACTTCAACTATGACAGACAAAATGAGGAAAGACAATCCAGAAAATCACATTGTAGGATTTTTTATGAATTTATTTGCAAATTATGGTGGAAAATAAGTATTTGGTCACCTACAAACAAGCAAGATTTCTGGCTCTCACAGACCTGTAACTTCTTCTTTAAGAGGCTCCTCTGTCCTCCACTCGTTACATGTATTAATGGCACCTGTTTGAACTTGTTATCAGTATAAAAGACACCTGTCCACAACCTCAAACAGTCACACTCCAAACTCCACTATGGCCAAGACCAAAGAGCTGTCAAAGGACACCAGAAACAGAATTGTAGACCTGCACCAGGCTGGGAAGACTGAATCTGCAATAGGTAAGCAGCTTGGTTTGAAGAAATCAACTGTGGGAGCAATTATTAGGAAATGGAAGACATACAAGACCACTGATAATCTCGCTCGATCTGGGGCTCCACGCAAGATCTCACCCCGTGGGGTCAAAATGATCACAAGAACGGTGAGCAAAAATCCCAGAACCACACGGGGGGACCTAGTGAATGACCTGCAGAGAGCTGGGACCAAAGTAACAAAGCCTATCATCAGTAACACACTACGCCGCCAGGGACTCAAATCCTGCAGTGCCAGACGTGTCCCCCTGCTTAAGCCAGTACATGTCCAGGCCCGTCTGAAGTTTTCTAGAGAGCATTTGGATGATCCAGAAGAAGATTGGGAGAATGTCATATGGTCAGATGAAACCAAAATAGAACTTTTTGGTAAAAACTCAACTCGTCGTGTTTGGAGGACAAAGAATGCTGAGTTGCATCCAAAGAACACCATACCTACTGTGAAGCATGGGGGTGGAAACATCATGCTTTGGGGCTGTTTTTCTGCAAAGGGACCAGGACGACTGATCCGTGTAAAGGAAAGAATGAATGGGGCCATGTATCGTGAGATTTTGAGTGAAAACCTCCTTCCATCAGCAAGGGCATTGAAGATGAAACGTGGCTGGGTCTTTCAGCATGACAATGATCCCAAACACACCGCCCGGGCAACGAAGGAGTGGCTTCGTAAGAAGCATTTCAAGGTCCTGGAGTGGCCTAGCCAGTCTCCAGATCTCAACCCCATAGAAAATCTTTGGAGGGAGTTGAAAGTCCGTGTTGCCCAGCAACAGCCCCAAAACATCACTGCTCTAGAGGAGATCTGCATGGAGGAATAGGCCAAAATACCAGCAACAGTGTGTGAAAACCTTGTGAGGACTTACAGAAAACGTTTGACCTCTGTCATTGCCAACAAAGGGTATATAACAAAGTATTGAGATAAACTTTTGTTATTGACCAAATACTTATTTTCCACCATAATTTACAAATAAATTCATTAAAAATCCTATAATGTGATTTTCTGAAAAAAAAATTCTCATTTTGTCTGTCATAGTTGAAGTGTACCTATGATGAAAATTACAGGCCTCTCTCATCTTTTTAAGTGGGAGAACTTGCACAATTGGTGGCTGACTAAATACTTTTTTGCCCCACTGTAAATGTTGCAGCAGCCTAGGCACTGGAGATATGACCTGCTGTATGGGATAAAAACAAGACGATTTTTTAGTCTGATCAGCTGTAGGCTCCTAATAAGAGCCGCTGCATACAGCCTATGTGCCCTGTCCATCTGTTCAGGGTAAACTAAATCGGTAACTTTATGTATTTATAGTCCATTTGTGTGTCAGGAGAAAATGTGAATGTGATCAAAGTTAGATTATAGTCAACATTGGGCTGGCTAAACGTTTTGAATCCAAAATTATTACCTGGAATAAATCAATCGACATAATAGTGATGACAGACATTTTTGCCTACAGTTGCATACAGTTGCCTATGCCTACAGTTGCATAGGAGCTTGTAAACAAGCTCAGCCCTGTGAGTTCTATTGTCTATCAGTGTTTGTCTCTGTGAAGAGGAAATCCCCCTCCTAATCTAGTCTAAATATAATTGATTTGAACACATATAAGGTAGCTGCAGTTTGTCAGGGTTTTCATCCTACCCAGGGCCAGGAGTTTAAAAATAAACTTGATTAGGAAAATCTGGTCCATTCATAGCCCATATAAAACCTTTTTACAACGGATTAATCACTGTCGTACCTTATAGAGTCCAGAGTTAATCCAGTTAGGTTAACATATAAGGCAAAACTCCAGGCCCCAGCGGGTAAAAATTGTACCCCTATTCTGTGACCTATGATGTCACCAGTCTGACCGCTCTGGGACCTATGATGTCACCAGTCTGACCACTCTGGGACCTATGGTGTCACCAGTCTGACCACTCTGGGACCTATGGTGTCACCAGTCTGACCACTCTGGGACCTATGGTGTCACCAGTCTGACCACTCTGGGACCTATGATGTCACCAGTCTGACCACTCTGGGACCTATGGTGTCACCAGTCTGACCGCTCTGGGACCTATGGTGTCACCAGTCTGACCGCTCTGGGACCTATGGTGTCACCAGTCTGACCGCTCTGGGACCTATGGTGTCACCAGTCTGACCGCTCTGGGACCTATGGTGTCACCAGTCTGACCGCTCTGGGACCTATGGTGTCACCAGTCTGACCGCTCTGGGACCTATGGTGTCACCAGTCTGACCGCTCTGGGACCTATGGTGTCACCAGTCTGACCGCTCTGGGACCTATGGTGTCACCAGTCTGACCGCTCTGGGACCTATGGTGTCACCAGTCTGACCGCTCTGGGACCTATGGTGTCACCAGTCTGACCGCTCTGGGACCTATGGTGTCACCAGTCTGACCGCTCTGGGACCTATGGTGTCACCAGTCTGACCGCTCTGGGACCTATTGTGTCACCAGTCTGACCGCTCTGGGACCTATTGTGTCACCAGTCTGACCGCTCTGGGACCTATGGTGTCACCAGTCTGACCGCTCTGGGACCTATGGTGTCACCAGTCTGACCGCTCTGGGACCTATGGTGTCACCAGTCTGACCGCTCTGGGACCTATTGTGTCACCAGTCTGACCGCTCTGGGACCTATGGTGTCACCAGTCTGACCGCTCTGGGACCTATTGTGTCACCAGTCTGACCGCTCTGGGACCTATGGTGTCACCAGTCTGACCGCTCTGGGACCTATGGTGTCACCAGTCTGACCGCTCTGGGACCTATGGTGTCACCAGTCTGACCGCTCTGGGCCCTATGGTGTCACCAGTCTGCTTGTAGTTGTCAGTTATCGTCAGGTATGTGGATGATCAGGGCTTCATTCAGGAACGTTTCTTGGGCTACTTTGATGTGTCAAGTGGGCGAGATGTGCAGTCTGTGTTTGACTTTAGGCATTTTGAGATGTCTGAGTTTATTAAACTTCATAGAGGAAAATCGTTGTCCATACCTACGATGGCACAGCTGTAATGGTGCATATTGTGGTTTGGTGTGACCTAACATAATCGTTTGTGGTGCTTTCGCTGAAAAGCATATTTGAAATCGGACACTTTGGTGGGATTAACAACAAGATTACCTCTAAAATGGTATAAGACACATGAATGTCTGAGGAATTTTAATTATGAGATTTCTGGTTTTTGAATTTGGCGCCCTGCACTTTCACAGGCTGTTGTCATATCGACCCCGTTAACGGGATTGCAGCCCTAAGAAGTTTAATACAACCGCTGTGTCAGATTTCAATTTTTTTTACGGCAAAAGCACAATATTCAATAATCTGAGAACAGCGTTCAGCCACAAAAGTAAGCCATACATTTTCCCGCCAAATTATGCAGTCAACAAAACTCATAAAAAGCATTATAAATCTTCACTTACCTTTGTTGATCTTCGTCGGAATGCACTCAGGACTCCCACTTCCACAAGAAATGTTTGTTTTGTTCGGTAATGTCCATTATTTATGTCCAAGAAGCTACTTTTGTTAGCGCGTTTAGTACACATATCCAAACGCTCGCGCAGGTCCAGGCGAACGTCGGACGAAAACTTCAAAAAGTTATATTACAGGTCGAATAAACTTGTCAAACTAAGTATAGAATCAATCTTTAGGATGTTGTTATCATAAATATTCAATAACGTTCGAACCGGAGAACTCCTTTGTGTGGAACGCAAGTCGGTATCATGTGGAATGAGCGTGACCAGGACCTGGCTCTCTGCCAGACCATTGACTCAAACAGCTCCCATCCGGCCCCACATCACAGTAGAAGCTTCATTTGACGTTCTACAGACTGTTGACATCTAGTGGAAGCCGTAGGAAGTGCAAACATATCCATATCCTACAGTGTTTTCAATAGGCGATGAGTTGAAAATCGACCAACCTCAGATTTCTCACTTCCTGGTTGGATTTATTCTCAGGTTTTTGCCCGCCATATGAGTTCTGTTATACTCACAGACATAATTCAAACAGTTTTAGAAACCTCAGAGTGTTTTCTATCCAACACTAATAATAATATGCATATATTAGTAACTATGACTGAGGAGCAGGCCGTTTCCTCTGGGCACCTCTGTGCACCTTTCATCCAAGATACTCAATACTGCCCCTGCAGCCATAAGAAGTTAAGAACAAATTCTTATTTTCCATGTACTTGAATCAGCCACAGATTCAGAGAAAAATAAAATAGTCTCCAGTAATTGCACGTTCACCAATAGAACGGAGGGTAGAAGCAGTTTATCAACTCGCCGACGTTGTCTTGTCAGATATCATGCCGGACTCTACAGCACCGCCTCTTCCTTTTTCAAGTGTCTGGGATTTGGGCCTGGTCTGGGATTTTGGCCTGGTCTGGGATTTGGGACTGGTCTGGGATTTGGCACTGGTCTGGGATTTGGGACTGGTCTGGGATTTGGGACTGGTTTGGGATTTGGGCCTGGTCTGGGATTTGGGCCTGGTCTGGGATTTGGGCCTGGTCTGGGATTTGGGCCTGGTCTGGGATTTCTGCCTGGTCTGGGATTTGGGCCTGGTCTGGGATTTCTGCCTGGTTTGGGATTTGGGCCTGGGATGAGTAGTATGTCCTTTGCCGCCAACGCCTTAAAATCCACATCCAAATCAAGGTTAGTGATCTCTGTTCTGATGTCCAGAAGGTGAGTGATCTCTGTTCTGATGTCCAGGAGGTTAGTGATCTCTGTTCTGATGTCCAGAAGGTGAGTGATCGCTGTTCTGATGTCCAGGAGGTTAGTGATCTCTGTTCTGATGTCCAGAAGGTGAGTGATCTCTGTTCTGATGTCCAGGAGGTTAGTGATCTCTGTTCTGATGTCCAGAAGGTGAGTGATCGCTGTTCTGATGTCCAGAAGGTGAGTGATCTCTGTTCTGATGTCCAGAAGGTTAGTGATCTCTGTTCTGATGTCCAGAAGGTTAGTGATCTCTGTTCTGATGTCCAGGAGGTTAGTGATCTCTGTTCTGATGTCCAGAAGGTTAGTGATCTCTGTTCTGATGTCCAGAAGGTGAGTGATCTCTGTTCTGATGTCCAGGAGGTTAGTGATCTCTGTTCTGATGTCCAGAAGGTTAGTGATCTCTGTTCTGATGTACTGAAGCTCTTTTCGTCATAGAAAAGGAAGCCGGAAACAAGATACGATCAACAAAAAAAAAACACACAAAATAGCAAAAATGGTGAGGAGCCAATAAAATGGCTGGGGAAGGACCAGTAAGGGAAGGACCAGTAAGGGAAGGACCAGTAAGGGAAGGACCAGTAAGGGAACGGCCAGTAAGGGATGGGCCAGTAAGGGAAGGACCAGTAAGGGAAGGACCAGTAAGGGAAGGACCAGTAAGGGAAGGGCCAGTAAGGGAAGGGCCAGTAAGGGAAGGGCCAGTAAGGGAAGGGCCAGTAAGGGAACGGCCAGTAAGGGAACGGCCAGTAAGGGAAGGACCAGTAAGGGAAGGGCCAGTAAGGGAAGGGCCAGTAAGGGAAGGGCCAGTAAGGGAAGGGCCAGTAAGGGAAGGACGAGTAAGGGAAGGGCCAGTAAGGGAAGGGCCAGTAAGGGAAGGACCAGTAAGGGAAGGACCAGTAAGGGAGGGCCAGTAAGGGACGGACCAGTAAGGGAACGGCCAGTAAGGGAAGGGCCAGTAAGGGGAGGGCCAGTAAGGGGAGGGCCAGTAAGGGAGGGCCAGTAAGGGAAGGGCCAGTAAGGGAAGGGCCAGTAAGGGACGGACCAGTAAGGGAAGGGCCAGTAAGGGATGGGCCAGTAAGGGAAGGGCCAGTAAGGGAAGGGCCAGTAAGGGAACGGCCAGTAAGGGACGGACCAGTAAGGGAACGGCCAGTAAGGGACGGACCAGTAAGGGAAGGACGAGTAAGGGAAGGGCCAGTAAGGGAAGGGCCAGTAAGGGAACGGCCAGTAAGGGAACGGCCAGTAAGGGAAGGACCAGTAAGGGAAGGGCCAGTAAGGGACGGACCAGTAAGGGAAGGGCCAGTAAGGGACGGGCCAGTAAGGGAAGGGCCAGTAAGGGAAGGGCCAGTAAGGGAACGGCCAGTAAGGGACGGACCAGTAAGGGAAGGGCCAGTAAGGGAAGGGCCAGTAAGGGAAGGGCCAGTAAGGGAAGGACCAGTAAAGGAACGGCCAGTAAGGGAACGGCCAGTAAGGGAAGGACCAGTAAGGGAAGGGCCAGTAAGGGAAGGGCCAGTAAGGGAAGGGCCAGTAAGGGAAGGACGAGTAAGGGAAGGGCCAGTAAGGGAAGGGCCAGTAAGGGAAGGACCAGTAAGGGAAGGACCAGTAAGGGAGGGCCAGTAAGGGACGGACCAGTAAGGGAACGGCCAGTAAGGGAAGGGCCAGTAAGGGAAGGGCCAGTAAGGGAAGGACCAGTAAGGGAGGGCCAGTAAGGGAAGGGCCAGTAAGGGAAGGGCCAGTAAGGGACGGACCAGTAAGGGAAGGGCCAGTAAGGGACGGGCCAGTAAGGGAAGGGCCAGTAAGGGATGGGCCAGTAAGGGAACGGCCAGTAAGGGACGGACCAGTAAGGGAAGGGCCAGTAAGGGAAGGACGAGTAAGGGAAGGGCCAGTAAGGGAAGGACCAGTAAGGGAAGGGCCAGCAAGGGAAGGACGAGTAAGGGAAGGGCCAGTAAGGGAAGGACCAGTAAGGGAAGGGCCAGTAAGGGAAGGGCCAGTAAGGGACGGACCAGTAAGGGAAGGGCCAGTAAGGGAAGGGCCAGTAAGGGAAGGGCCAGTAAGGGAAGGGCCAGTAAGGGACGGACCAGTAAGGGAAGGGCCAGTAAGGGAAGGACGAGTAAGGGAAGGGCCAGTAAGGGAAGGACCAGTAAGGGAAGGGCCAGCAAGGGAAGGACGAGTAAGGGAAGGGCCAGTAAGGGAAGGACCAGTAAGGGAAGGGCCAGTAAGGGAAGGGCCAGTAAGGGACGGACCAGTAAGGGAAGGGCCAGTAAGGGAAGGGCCAGTAAGGGAAGGGCCAGTAAGGGAAGGGCCAGTAAGGGAAGGGCCAGTAAGGAAAGGGCCAGTAAGGGAAGGGCCAGTAAGCGAAGTATTTCACTGTTTGTCTAAGAAGCATTTGACAAATAACACTTGATACTGTATGTCTATGAAACCGTTGATGATCCTGACGATATGTACGTAGACCATGAAGACATCATCACAGACCTTCAGAGAAACTCTCATTTGACAAGATATGGGATGAGGATGACATCATCACAGACCTTCAGAGAGACTCTCATTTGACAAGATACGGGATGAGGATGACATCATCACAGACCTTCAGAGAGACTCTCATTTGACAAGATACGGGATGAGGATGGCATCATCACAGACCTTCAGAGAGACTCTCATTTGACAAGATACGGGATGAGGATGACATCATCACAGACCTTCAGAGAGACTCTCGTTTGACAAGATACGGGATGAGGATGACATCATCACAGACCTTCAGAGAGACTCTCGTCGCACAGCGTTTATTATCTCCAAGAGAGACTGAAGAGAATCAACACAGAGCCTTGACTGAAGAGAATCAACACAGAGCCTTGACTGAAGAGAATCAACACAGAGCCTTGACTGAAGACAATCAACACAGAGCCTTGACTGAAGGGAATCAACACAGAGCCTTGACTGAAGAGAATCAACACAGAGCCTTGACTGAAGAGGATCAACACAGAGCCTTGACTGAAGAGAATCAACACAGAGCCTTGACTGAAGAGAATCAACACAGAGCCTTGACTGAAGAGAATCAACACAGAGCCTTGACTGAAGAGAATCAACACAGAACCTTGACTGAAGAGAATCAACACAGAGCCTTGACTGGAGAGAATCAACACAGAGCCTCGACACTGAAGGGAATCAACACAGAGCCTCGACTGAAGAGAATCAACACAGAGCCTCGACTGAAGAGAATCAACACAGAGCCTTGACTGAAGAGAATCAACACAGAGCCTCGACTGAAGAGAATCAACACAGAGCCTTGACTGAAGAGAATCAACACAGAGCCTTGACTGAAGAGAATCAACACAGAGCCTTGACTGAAGAGAATCAACACAGAGCCTTGACTGGAGAGAATCAACACAGAGCCTTGACTGAAGGGAATCAACACAGAGCCTCAACTGAAGAGAATCAACACAGAGCCTTGACTGAAGGGAATCAACACAGAGCCTTGACTGGAGAGAATCAACACAGAGCCTCGACTGAAGGGAATCAACACAGAGCCTCGACTGAAGAGAATCAACACAGAGCCTCGACTGAAGAGAATCAACACAGAGCCTCGACTGAAGAGAATCAACACAAGGCCTTGACTGAAGGGAATCAACACAGAGCCTTGACTGAAGAGAATCAACACAGAGCCTTGACTGAAGAGAATCAACACAGAGCCTTGACTGGAGAGAATCAACACAGAGCCTTGACTGAAGAGAATCAACACAGAGCCTCGACCGAAGAGAATCAACACAGAGCCTCGACTGAAGAGAATCAACACATTGGACCAACATCCTCCAACAGGGATTTCTGGGAAATCTTTGCATTCTGGGAAAGTTGCAGAGTTTGGTGTTTGCTGATGGTGGTGGAAAACGCTGTCTCAGGTGCCACTCCAGAATCTCACATAACTGTTCAATTGGGTTGAGATCTGCTAACTGACACACACCAAATCAAGTCACACACACACACAAACACCAAATCAAATCAAGTCACACACCAAATCAAATCACACACAACGTTTGAGCCCACTGTGCTCCTTTGAGACCGCTCTTTCAAACTCACTGAGATCTATTCTGCATGGTGTATCCATGTGCAGCCCATTATAAAGCCTTGTGTGACGTCTTGGTTCATTTATGGAGAGCTTTCACACAGCAGGGTCCACTGAACTAGACAAATGCATACAATAACGAAAAATAATCTCTCTCTCTCTCTCTCTCTCTCTCTCTCTCTCTCTCTCTCTCTCTCTCTCTCTCTCTCTCTCTCTCTCTCTCTCTCTCTCTCTCTCTCTCTCTCTCTCTCTCTCTCTCTCTCTCTCTCTCTCTCTCTCTCTCTCTCTCTCTCTCTCTCTCTCTCTCTCTCTCTCTCTCTCTCTCTCTCTCTCTCTCTCTCTCTCTCTCTCTCTCTCTCTCTCTCTCTCTCTCTCTCTCAAATTGGCATCAAAGCCAAAGGAACTGAATAATATTAACAAATGCTATAGATAGAAGGGAAGTAGTGTGGAAATCTACCAAAAAACGATTAGGCAACAACAAATTCAATCCCTTTTAGACAACTTCCTGGACAAAACATTTCACTGTAATAGTGAAGATGTCTCCCCCCCTCTTTCTCTCTCTCCCTCTCTCCAACTCTCTCTCTCTCTCTCCCCCCTCCTCTCTCTATGAACGAGAGGGTAGCCCATTTCTGATCACTATAAAACCATTTATAACACCTTACTCTAGAGAGATGAAGAACCAAATGTTCCCACTTTCCCCCTCTAGAACTTTGGCAGAGAGAACCCCGTTAATGGGTTCCCTGACAACTTTACAAAGTGACAACAACGCCTTGGACATTTGGATAAAGGGTGGTGTCTGACTGAAACATAATGAAAAAAATTTTTGCACACGGATAGATTACATAATAGCATCTAATTAACCCCGGCGATGATGTATAGGCCGATTCGTTTCCTGTTCTTTTTCTTTTCACCTTTTTCTTTTGGTGTTCCCAAGAATTCCATTAGACTGTAATGTGCTCTCCAGAGCTTCTTACTCAGAGGGCTAACGTTGTGACTGGAGTCATTTACACACCGGCTAGGAGAGAGCCCATCACTCAAAACAAGGGCTTAATGACACCTAACACTAGCTCTCCTCGCCAGTTCAGACACCGAGTCGGGAGAATAAGCATCTGACAAATGTCATCTTGAATGCAGCAATATTTTTTTTTTTTTTTGGGGGGGGGGGTGTTCTTCTGGCATTGCAAAGACCCCTCGAAATTGATAGTTGTCTGGCATTACCTGGCAGGCAGTAGAGACCAAGGATCCCTGTTTTAAAACTTGAAATGTACATTGTTGATTCCTCCATTCCTATATTATGTAATCATAGGTCTGACGTGGCTGGATTGGTGAGAGCCATTTAGTGAAGACCTAGCTGTGATTAAGGATATAGGAGTGGTATTAAGCCATGCTAACCAGATTTACCTGCTACATAGGCCTTCGCTATGCTACGTAGGCCTTCGCTATGCTACGTAGGTCTTCGCTATGCTACGTAGGCCTTCGCTATGCTACGTAGGCCTTCGCTATGCTACGTAGGCCTCTGTTATGCTATATCAAATCAATTCAAATTTAGTTATATAGCCCTTCTTACATCAGCTGATATCTCAAAGTGCTGTACAGAAACCCAGCCTAAAACCCAAAACTGCAAGCAATGCATGTGTAGAAGCACGGTGGCTAGGAAAAACTCCCTAGAAAGGCCAAAACCTAGGAAGAAACCTAGAGAGGAACCAGGCTATGAGGGGTGGCCAGTCCTCTTCTGGCTGTGACGGGTGGAGATTATAACAGAACATGGCCAAGATGTTCAAATGTTCATAAATGACCAGCATGGTCAAATAATAGTAATCACAGTAGTTGTAGAGGGTGCAGCAAGTCAGCACCTCAGGAGTAAATGTCAGTTGGCTTTTCATAGCCGATCATTAAGAGTATCTCTACCGCTCCTGCTGTTTCTAGAGAGTTGAAAACAGCAGGTCTGGGAAGGGTAGCATGTCCAGTGAACAGGTCAGGGTTCCATAGCCGCAGGCAGAACAGTTGTAACTGGAGCAGCAGCACGGCCAGGTGGACTGGGGACAGCAAGGAGTCATCATGCCAGGTAGTCCTGAGGCATGGTTTTAGGGCTCAGGTCCTCCGAGAGAGAGAAAGAAAGAGAGAAAGAGAGAATTAGAGAGAGCATATTTAAATTCACACAGGACACCGGATAAGACAGCAGAAGTACTCCAGACATAACAAACTGACCCTAGCTTCCCGACACATAAACTACTGCAGCATAAATACTGGAGGCTGAGACAGGAGGGGTCAGGAGACACTGTGGCCCCATCCGATGATACCACCAGACAGGGCCAAACAGGGACAGGGCCAAACAGGAAGGATATAACCCCACCCACTTTGCCAAAGCACAGCCCCCACACCACTAGAGGGATATCTTCAACCACCAACTTACCATCCTGAGACAAGGCCGAGTATAGCCCACAAAGATCTCCGCCACGGCACAACTCAAGGGGGGGGGCGCCAACCCAGAGAGGAAGATCACGTCAGTGACTCAACCCACTCAAGTGACGCACCCCTCCTAGGGACTGCATGAAAGAGCACCAGTAAGCCAGTGACTCAGCCCCTGTAATAGGGTTAAAGGCAGAGAATCCCAGTGGAGAGAGGGGAACCGGCTATGCAGAGACAGCAAGGGCGGTTCGTTGCTCCAGAGCCTTTCCGTTCACCTTCACACTCCTGGGCCAGACTACACTCAATCATATGACCAACTGAAGAGATGAGTCTTCAGTAAAGACTTAAAGGTTGAGACCAAGTCTGCGTCTCTCACATGGGTAGGCAGACCATTCCATAAAAATGGAGATCTATGGGAGAAAGCCCTGCCTCCAGCTGTTTGCTTAGAAATTCTAGGGACAATTAGGAGGCCTGCGTCTTGTGACCGTAGCGTACGTGTAGGTATGTACGGCAGGACCAAATCGGAAAGATAGGTAGGAGCAAGCCCATGTAATGCTTTGTAGGTTAGCAGTAAAACCTTGAAATCAGCCCTTGCCTTAACAGGAAGCCAGTGTAGGGAGGCTAGCACTGGAGTAATATGATCAAATGTTTTGGATCTAGTCAGGATTCTAGGAGCCGTGTTTTGCACTAACTGAAGTTTATTTAGTGCTTTATCCAGGTAGCCGGAAAGTAGAGGATTGCAGTAGTCTAATCTAGAAGTAACAAAAGCATGGATACATTTTTCTGCATCATTTTTGGACAGAAAGTTTCTGATTTTTGCAATGTTACGTAGACGGAAAAAAGCTGTCCTTGAAACAGTCTTGATATGTTTGTCAAAAGAGAGATCAGGGTCCAGAGTAACGCCGAGGTCCTTCACAGTTTTATTTGAGACGACTTTACAACCATCAAGATTAATTGTCAGATTCAACAGAAGATCTCTTTGTTTCTTGGGACCTAGAACAAACATCTCTGTTTTGTCCGAGTTTAAAAGTAGAACGTTTTCAGCCATTCCACTTCCTTATGTCTGAAACACAGGCTTCTAGCGAGGGCAATTTTGGGGCTTCACCATGTTTCATTGAAATGTACAGCTGTGTGTCATCCGCATAGCAGTGAAAGTTAACATTATGTTTTCGAATGACATCCCCAAGGGGTAAAATATATAGTGAAAACAATAGGGGTCCTAAAACGGAACCTTGAGGAACACCGAAATGTACAGTTGATTTGTCAGAGGACATACCATTCACAGAGACAAACTGATATCTTTCCAACAGATAAGATCTAAACCAGGCCAGAACTTGTCCGTGTAGACCAATTTGGGTTTCCAATCTCTCCAAAAGAATGTGGTGATCGATAGTATCAAAGGCAGCACTAAGGTCTAGGAGCACGAGGACAGATGCAGAGCCTCGGTCTGACGCCATTAAAAGTTAATTTACCACCTTCACAAGTGCAGTCTCAGTGCTATGATGGGGTCTAAAACCAGACGGAAGCATTTCAAAAACATTGTCTTCAGGAAGGCAGTGAGTTGCTGGGCAACAGCTTTTTCTAAGCATTTTGAGAGGAATGGAAGATTCGATATAGGCCGATTAGTTTTTTATATTATCTGGGTCAAGGTTTGGCTTTTTCAAGAGAGGCTTTATTACTGCCACTTTTAGTGAGTTTGGTACACATCCGGTGGATAGAGAGCCGTTTATTATGTTCAACATAGGAGGGCCAAGCACAGGAAGCAGCTCTTTCAGTAGTTTAGTTGGAATAGGGTACATAGGCCTCTTATGCTACACAGGACTCCGACTATATGTTATTCAATGTGTTTCTATTAGCTAATAGCAGTAAGGACTATCTGTTATTCAATGTTTTTCTATTGGCTAATAGCAGTAAGGCCAAATTCAATGTTTCATCAAATAATATTTGTTTATATTGGTTATATGCTATAGGCTACGAAGTGAATGGGCGGAGAAGCACAGAGCAAAATTATTTGGTGTGAATAAAACTAAGCTGTATTTCACAAAGCAATGGATATTCCAACCTTGAGCCCCGGCCTGCTCTGCTCTTGCTGATCAAACACTTGTTTGTGTGCTCCTTAACCAATGGCTGCGCTGCTTAACCAATGGCTTGTGTTCCTTAACCAATGGCTGTGCTTCTTAACCAATGGCTGTGCTGCTTAACCAATGGCTGTGCTGCTTAAACAATGGCCGTGCTGCTTAACCAATGGCTGTGCTGCTTAACCAATGGCTGCGCTTCTTAACCAATGTCTGTGCTGCTTAACCAATGTCTGTGCAGCTTAACCAATGGCTGTGCTGCTTAACCAAAGGCTGTGCTGCTTAACCAATGTCTGTGCAGCTTAACCAATGGCTGTGCTACTTAACCAATGTCTGTGCAGCTTAACCAATGGCTGTGCAGCTTAACCAAAGGCTGTGCAGCTTAACCAATGGCTGTGCAGCTTAATCAATGGCTGTGCTACTTAACCAAAGGCTGTGCTACTTAACCAAAGGCTGTGTAGCTTAACCAATGGCTGTGCAGCTTAACCAATGGCTGTGCAGCTTAACCAATGGCTGTGTAGCTTAACCAATGGCTGTGCTGCTTAACCAATGGCTGTGCAGCTTAACCAATGGCTGTGCAGCTTAACCAATGGCTGTGCTACTTAACCAAAGGCTGTGCTACTTAACCAAAGGCTGTGCAGCTTAACCAATGGCTGTGCAGCTTAACCAATGGCTGTGTAGCTTAACCAATGGCTGTGCTGCTTAACCAATGGCTGTGCTGCTTAACCAATGGCTGTGCTGCTTAACCAATGGCTGTGTAGCTTAACCAATGGCTGTGCTGCTTAACCAATGGCTGTGTAGCTTAACCAATGGCTGTGCTGCTTAACCAATGGCTGTGCTGCTTAACCAATGGCTGTGCTGCTTAACCAATGGCTGTGCTGCTTAACCAATGGCTGTGTAGCTTAACCAATGGCTGTGTAGCTTAACCAATGGCTGTGTAGGTCTATGGTGGCTGTGCAGAAGAAGAGTCAAAGATTTCTTCAGAAAATAATTATTAGTTATTAATTAGGTCTAATCCCAAATATCCACACATGGACCTATAGAGTACGTTCTGTTCAGTTTGAGAAGGAGAGCGTGAAGATGAGGAGGATCAGAGGTCAACTTTGATACCTTGCTACTACTATATATGGCTTCTCTTAAAAACAATATGTTTCCTGCCCATGATGTATTTATCAGAGTTGTTGACTTCACAATAAGCCAGAGTTGAATAGTTTATATTGTGGTTCTGAAACTTGAAGCAGCAGCAGCAGTGGCACAATCAATAAGAAATGGACAGCTCACGGTGCTGAAAGTAGGCAAATTCTAGTAGCTATAATTCATTTCAGCGTCTTCATTTTAGTTTGACATTATTAACAACAAGAGGGCTATGTGTTGGAGCCTATTTCCTCCTGTTTAATAATTAAAAGGTGGGCCTATGTGTTTGACAGATGAATTATCCATAGATCAGTCGGTCAGTTCCTCCACCAACATGCACTCTTAAAATGTCCTACTCTGTCTGGGGTTCAAAAGGGAGGTCAATCAACTGTCTGGGGTGGTGCGATAGGTCCTACTCTGTCTGGGGTGGAAAGGTAGGTCTACTCTGTCTGGGGTGGAACGGTAGGTCTACTCTGTCTGGGGTGGAAAGGTAGGTCCTACTCTGTCTGGGGTGGTACGATAGGTCTACTCTGTCTGGGGTGGAAAGGTAGGTCCTACTCTGTCTGGGGTGGAAAGGTAGGTTCTACTCTGTCTGGGGTGGAACGGTAGGTCTACTCTGTCTGGGGTGGAAAGGTAGGCCTACTCTGTCTGAGGTGGAAAGGTAGGCCTACTCTGTCTGTGGTGGAAAGGTAGACCTACTCTGTCTGGGGTGGAAAGGTAGACCTACTCTGTCTGGGGTGGAAAGGTAGGTCAACTGTCTGGGGTGTAAAGGTAGGTCTACTCTGTCTGGGGTGGAAAGGTAGGTTCTACTCTGTCTGGGGTGGAAAGGTAGTCCTACTCTGTCTGGGGTGGAAAGATAGGCCCTACTCTGTCTGGGGTGGAAAGGTAGGACTACTCTGCCTGGGGTGGAAAGGTAGGCCCTACTCTGTCTGGGGTGGAAAGGTAGGTCTACTCTGTCTGGGGTGGAAAGGTAGGTCTACTCTGTCTGGGGTGGAAAGGTAGGCCCTACTCTGTCTGGGGTGGAAAGGTAGGCCTACTCTGTCTGGGGTGGAAAGGTAGGTCTACTCTGTCTGGGGTGGAACGGTAGGTCTACTCTGTCTGGGGTGGAAAGGTAGGTCTACTCTGTCTGGGGTGGAAAGGTAGGTCCTACTCTGTCTGGGGTGGTACGATAGGTCTACTCTGTCTGGGGTGGAAAGGTAGGTCCTACTCTGTCTGGGGTGGAACGGTAGGTCTACTCTGTCTGGGGTGGAAAGGTAGGCCTACTCTGTCTGGGGTGGAAAGGTAGGTCTACTCTGTCTGGGGTGGAAAGGTAGGTCCTACTCTGTCTGGGGTGGAAAGGTAGGTCCTACTCTGTCTGGGGTGGTACGATAGGTCTACTCTGTCTGGGGTGGAAAGGTAGGTCCTACTCTGTCTGGGGTGGAAAGGTAGGTCTACTCTGTCTGGGGTGGAAAGGTAGGTCCTACTCTGTCTGGGGTGGAAAGGTAGGTCTACTCTGTCTGGGGTGGAAAGGTAGGTCCTACTCTGTCTGGGGTGGAAAGGTAGGTCTACTCTGTCTGGGGTGGAAAGGTAGATCTACTCTGTCTGGGGTGGAAAGGTAGGTTCTACTCTGTCTGGGGTGGAACGGTAGGTCTACTCTGTCTGGGGTGGAAAGGTAGGCCTACTCTGTCTGAGGTGGAAAGGTAGGCCTACTCTGTCTGGGGTGGAAAGGTAGACCTATTCTGTCTGGGGTGGAAAGGTAGACCTACTCTGTCTGGGGTGGAAAGGTAGGTCTACTCTGTCTGGGGTGCTGGGGTGGAAAGGTAGGTCCTACTCTGTCTGGGGTGGAAAGGTAGGCCTACTCTGTCTGGGGTGGAAAGGTAGGCCCTACTCTGTCTGGGGTGGAAAGGTAGGTCCTACTCTGTCTGGGATGGAAAGGTAGGTCCTACTCTGTCTGGGGTGGAAAGGTAGGTCCTACTCTGTCTGGGATGGAAAGGTAGGTCCTACTCTGTCTGGGGTGGAAAGGTAGGCCTACTCTGTCTGGGGTGGAAAGGTAGGCCCTACTCTGTCTGGGGTGGAAAGGTAGGTCCTACTCTGTCTGGGATGGAAAGGTAGGTCCTACTCTGTCTGGGGTGGAAAGGTAGGTCTACTCTGTCTGGGGTGGAAAGGTAGGTCCTACTCTGTCTGGGGTGGAAAGGTAGACCTACTCTGTCTGGGGTGGAAAGGTAGGTCTACTCTGTCTGGGGTGGAAAGGTAGGTACTACTCTGTCTGGGGTGGAAAGGTAGGCCTACTCTGTCTGGGGTGGAAAGGTAGGCCCTACTCTGTCTGGGGTGGAAAGGTAGGTCCTACTCTGTCTGGGATGGAAAGGTAGGTCCTACTCTGTCTGGGGTGGAAAGGTAGGTCCTACTCTGTCTGGGGTGGTACGATAGGTCTACTCTGTCTGGGGTGGAAAGGTAGGTCCTACTCTGTCTGGGGTGGAAAGGTAGGCCTACTCTGTCTGGGGTGGAAAGGTAGGCCCTACTCTGTCTGGGCTGGAAAGGTAGGTCCTACTCTGTCTGGGATGGAAAGGTAGGTCCTACTCTGTCTGGGGTGGAAAGGTAGGTCCTACTCTGTCTGGGGTGGAAAGGTAGGTCCTACTCTGTCTGGGGTGGTACGATAGGTCTACTCTGTCTGGGGTGGAAAGGTAGGTCCTACTCTGTCTGGGGTGGAAAGGTAGGCCTACTCTGTCTGGGGTGGAAAGGTAGGCCCTACTCTGTCTGGGCTGGAAAGGTAGGTCCTACTCTGTCTGGGATGGAAAGGTAGGTCCTACTCTGTCTGGGGTGGAAAGGTAGGCCTACTCTGTCTGGGGTGGAAAGGTAGGCCCTACTCTATCTGGGGTGGAAAGGTAGGTCCTACTCTGTCTGGGATGGAAAGGTAGGTCCTACTCTGTCTGGGGTGGAAAGGTAGGCCTACTCTGTCTGGGGTGGAAAGGTAGGCCCTACTCTGTCTGGGGTGGAAAGGTAGGTCCTACTCTGTCTGGGATGGAAAGGTAGGTCCTACTCTGTCTGGGGTGGAAAGGTAGGTCTACTCTGTCTGGGGTGGAAAGGTAGGTCCTACTCTGTCTGGGGTGGAAAGGTAGGTCCTACTCTGTCTGGGGTGGTACGATAGGTCTACTCTGTCTGGGGTGGAAAGGTAGGTCCTACTCTGTCTGGGGTGGAAAGGTAGGCCTACTCTGTCTGGGGTGGAAAGGTAGGTCTACTCTGTCTGGGGTGGAAAGGTAGGTCTACTCTGTCTGGGGTGGAAAGGTAGGTCCTACTCTGTCTGGGGTGGAAAGGTAGGTCTACTCTGTCTGGGGTGGAAAGGTAGGTCCTACTCTGTCTGGGGTGGAAAGGTAGGTCTACTCTGTCTGGGGTGGAAAGGTAGGCCCTACTCTGTCTGGGGTGGAAAGGTAGGCCCTACTCTGTCTGGGGTGGAAAGGTAGGTCCTACTCTGTCTGGGGTGGAAAGGTAGGTCTACTCTGTCTGGGGTGGAAAGGTAGGCCTACTCTGTCTGGGGTGGAAAGGTAGGCCTACTCTGTCTGGGGTGGAAAGGTAGGCCCTACTCTGTCTGGGGTGGAAAGGTAGGTCCTACTCTGTCTGGGGTGGAAAGGTAGGCCCTACTCTGTCTGGGGTGGAAAGGTAGGTCCTACTCTGTCTGGGGTGGAAAGGTAGGTCTACTCTGTCTGGGGTGGAAAGGTAGGCCTACTCTGTCTGGGGTGGAAAGGTAGGCCTACTCTGTCTGGGGTGGAAAGGTAGGCCTACTCTGTCTGGGGTGGAAAGGTAGGCCTACTCTGTCTGGGGTGGAAAGGTAGGCCTACTCTGTCTGGGGTGGAAAGGTAGGTCCTACTCTGTCTGGGGTGGAAAGGGAGGTCAACTGTCTGGAGTGGAAAGGTAGATCTACATCTTGAAAGTACAATGCTCAGATTCATAATGATCTCTCAGATTTAATGGAGAAATATGATAAGATGAACACACATAACATGTAAAATGACCTAGAATTGCATGAAATATATTTAAAAGACACATTTTTTCCCTCAGACCTGCAAACAAGGATGATAGATTCATGCAATGTTTTAACTATAAAGAATATCTTTCCAGCCCCTACTCTTGTCCACGTTGGTTTCCGAACCCACGACGTTCTGTCCCGCAGCCCCTGTGTTGCCCTGTAATAGTTACAAGCACGAAGAACAGTTTCTAAAACAACATGTCTAAGGCTCTGGTCTGTCCTAGAATTTAAGGGGAAATGGTAGACACGTTCTCTGGTATCTACTTTATGTTTTTAATTATAATTTGGGGTATAGGGAAGGGTCACTTGTTTATTTTTCAAGCGTTCCGGGAGGGTTTAGGTAAAGTATATTCTGCTGAAGGGAGGGTCATCCATTTTCATTTCAGAGAGGTTTGTTTATTCTCAAAATACCCCTTATTATAACGTTCACTCCCTTAGCTTAGTAGTTCTCCCCCCCACCCCCGGCTTAGACTCTTAAGTATTAAGTAAGTTAGTAAGTAAGTGCACTTCATATGGAATATGGAGAGAGATAGCTAGAGAGAGAGAGAGAGACAGAGTGAGAGTGAGAGTGAGAGTGAGAGTGAGAGTGAGAGAGAGAGAGACCACCTAGCGGTTATCTGTGAGTGCTAGGCCAGTCTATCCTCCAGTGGACACTAATTGCTATGTAATTACACCATGCAGGTCAATGACCATCTGATGTCTGCCCAGCCCAGCCCAACGGCTGCCATACCCTGCATCCCAAAAGGATGGGAGGCACACACTAGTGGTCATGTAGTCTACATTACACCAGACAGCTCTAGTGTGATTAGTGGTAGTCTACATTACACCAGACAGCTCTAGTGTGATTAGTGGTAGTCTACATTACACCAGACAGCTCTAGTGTGATTAGTGGTAGTCTACATTACACCAGACAGCTCTAGTGTGATTAGTGGTAGTCTACATTACACCAGACAGCTCTAGTGTGATTAGTGGTAGTCTACATTACACCAGACAGCTCTAGTGTGATTAGTGGTAGTCTACATTACACCAGACAGCTCTAGTGTGATTAGTGGTAGTCTACATTATACCAGACAGCTCTAGTGTGATTAGTGGTAGTCTACATTACACCAGACAGCTCTAGTGTGATTAGTGGTAGTCTACATTACACCAGACAGCTCTAGTGTGATTAGTGGTAGTCTACATTACACCAGACAGCTCTAGTGTGATTAGTGGTAGTCTACATTATGCCAGACAGCTCTAATGTGATTAGTGGTAGTCTACATTATACCAGACAGCTCTAGTGTGATTAGTGGTAGTCTACATTATACCAGACAGCTCTAGTGGGATTAGTGGTAGTCTACATTATACCAGACAGCTCTAGTGTGATTAGTGGTAGTCTACATTATGCCAGACAGCTCTAATGTGATTAGTGGTAGTCTACATTATAACAGACAGCTCTAGTGTGATTAGTGGTAGTCTACATTATGCCAGACAGCTCTAATGTGATTAGTGGTAGTCTACATTACACCAGACAGCTCTAGTGTGATTAGTGGTAGTCTACATTATACCAGACAGCTCTAGTGTGATTAGTGGTAGTCTACATTATGCCAGACAGCTCTAATGTGATTAGTGGTAGTCTACATTATACCAGACAGCTCTAGTGTGATTAGTGGTAGTCTACATTATACCTTACAGCTCTAGTGTGATTAGTGGTAGTCTACATTACACCAGACAGCTCTAGTGTGATTAGTGGTAGTCTACATTATACCAGACAGCTCTAGTGTGATTAGTGGTAGTCTACATTATACCAGACAGCTCTAGTGTGATTAGTGGTAGTCTACATTATACCAGACAGCTCTAGTGTGATTAGTGGTAGTCTACATTACACCAGACAGCTCTAGTGTGATTAGTGGTAGTCTACATTATACCAGACAGCTCTAGTGTGATTAGTGGTAGTCTACATTAT
The DNA here is from genome assembly GCF_045679555.1 of Salvelinus alpinus. Lineage (NCBI taxonomy): Eukaryota > Metazoa > Chordata > Actinopteri > Salmoniformes > Salmonidae > Salvelinus > Salvelinus alpinus. The sequence goes on along the minus strand of NC_092111.1, from coordinate 43,219,078 downwards.
ACCAGACAGCTCTAGTGTGATTAGTGGTAGTCTACATTATACCAGACAGCTCTAGTGGGATTAGTGGTAGTCTACATTATACCAGACAGCTCTAGTGTGATTAGTGGTAGTCTACATTACACCAGACAGCTCTAGTGTGATTAGTGGTAGTCTACATTACACCAGACAGCTCTAGTGGGATTAGTGGTAGTCTACATTATACCAGACAGCTCTAGTGTGATTAGTGGTAGTCTACATTATACCAGACAGCTCTAGTGGGATTAGTGGTAGTCTACATTATACCAGACAGCTCTAGTGTGATTAGTGGTAGTCTACATTATACCAGACAGCTCTAGTGGGATTAGTGGTAGTCTACATTATACCAGACAGCTCTAGTGTGATTGGTGGTCATCTAGTCTACATTATACCAGACAGCTCTAATGTGATTAGTGGTAGTCTACATTACACCAGACAGCTCTAGTGTGATTAGTGGTAGTCTACATTATACCAGACAGCTCTAGTGTAATTAGTGGTAGTCTACATTATACCAGACATCTCTAGTGTGATTAGTGGTAGTCTACATTATACCAGACAGCTCTAGTGTGATTAGTGGTAGTCTAGTCTACATTATACCAGACAGCTCTAGTGTGATTAGTGGTAGTCTACATTACACCAGACAGCTCTAGTGTGATTAGTGGTAGTCTACATTATACCAGACAGCTCTAGTGTGATTAGTGGTAGTCTACATTATACCAGACAGCTCTAGTGTGATTAGTGGTAGTCTACATTATACCAGACAGCTCTAGTGTGATTAGTGGTAGTCTACATTATACCAGACAGCTCTAGTGTGATTGGAGGTCATCTAGTCTACATTATACCAGACTCTTAGAGTCACCTCCATCATTGTTCTGTAGCTTGACTTTCATGCTCAATTTCATCTTAAATGATTTATGTTTGATTGTATTTTTTGTGTTTAAACAATAATAATAGAGAAAGACCATTTCCCATAGTCTATGTACAGTACATACTGTATACAAAGACAGACAGTGCAAGAGGGATGTCCTCAACCCTTTAGTACCCTCTCTGTCACGTTTACCAGTGACATGACTATTCTCTTTCTTCACCCGAGAGAGAACGCAGCCATCCACAGTGATCACATTAATTTAGCTCTATGATGTCTGTAAAGCCATCTCTTTCTATTACCTATCATTTCAACCTACTTAGAGCTGTGTCATGGTAATGGCCTGGGACCTTCTCCCTCTCTCTCTCCATGTCTCTCTCTCTCTCCATCTCTCTCTCTCTTCAACTCTCTCCATGTCTCTCTCTCTCTCTCTCTCTCTTCAATTCTCTCCATGTCTCTCTCTCATCTCTCTCTCTCCATGTTTCTCTCTCCCTCCACGTCTCTATCTCTCTAATTCCATCTCTCTCTCCATGTATCTCTCTCTCTCCATCTCCCTCTCTCTCTCCATGTCTCTCTCTCTCTCTCTCTCTCTCTCCATGTCTCTCTTTCTCCATCTCATTCTCATAACTCCACTCTGATCTGGGTTTTGTCCAAAGCAGCACACAATTATATATATATATACAGTATATATATATACAGTGGGGAGAACAAGTATTTGATACACTGCCGATTTTGCAGGTTTTCCTACTTACAAAGCATGTAGAGGTCTGTAATTTGTATCATAGGTACACTTTAACTGTGAGAGACGGAATCTAAAACAAAAATCCAGAAAATCACATTGTATGATTTTTAAGTAATTAATTTGCATTTTATTGCATGACATAAGTATTTGATCACCTACCAACCAGTAAGAATTCCGGCTCTCACAGACCTGTTAGTTTTTCTTTAAGAAGCCCTCCTGTTCTCCACTCATTACCTGTATTAACTGCAACTGTTTGAACTCGTTACCTGTATAAAAGACACCTGTCCACACACTCAATCAAACAGACTCCAACCTCTCCACAATGGCCAAGACCAGAGAGCTGTGTAAGGACATCAGGGATAAAATTGTAGACCTACACAAGGCTGGGATGGGCTACAGGACAATAGGCAAGCAGCTTGGTGAGAAGGCAACAACTGTTGGCGCAATTATTAGAAAATGGAAGAAGTTCAAGATGACGGTCAATCACCCTCGGTCTGGGGCTCCATGCACGATCTCACCTCGTGGGGCATCAATGATCATGAGGAAGGTGAGGGATCAGCCCAGAACTACACGGCAGGACCTGGTCAATGACCGGAAGAGAGCTGGGACCACAGTCTCAAAGAAAACCATTAGTAACACACTACGCCGTCATGGATTAAAATCCTGCAGCGCACGCAAGGTCCCCCTGCTCAAGCCAGCGCATGTCCAGGCCCGTCTGAAGTTTGCCAATGACCATCTGGATGATCCAGAGGAGGAATGGGAGAAGGTCATGTGGTCTGATGAGACAAAAATAGAGCTTTTTGGTCTAAACTCCACTCGCCGTGTTTGGAGGAAGAAGAAGGATGAGTACAACCCCAAGAACACCATCCCAACCGTGAAGCATGGAGGTGGAAACATCATTCTTTGGGGATGCTTTTCTGCAAAGGGGACAGGACGACTCTACCGTATTGAGGGGAGGATGGATGGGGCCATGTATCGCGAGATCTTGGCCAACAACCTCCTTCCCTCAGTAAGAGCATTGACGATGGGTCGTGGCTGGGTCTTCCAGCATGACAACGACTCGAAACAGACAGCCAGGGCAACTAAGGAGTGCCTCCGTAAGAAGCATCTCAAGGTCCTGGAGTGGCCTAGCCAGTCTCCAGACCTGAACCCAATAGAAAATCTTTGGAGGGAGCTGAAAGTCCGTATTGCCCAGCGACAGCCCCGAAACCTGAATGATCTGGAGAAGGTCTGTATGGAGGAGTGGGCCAAAATCCCTGCTGCAGTGTGTGCAAACCTGGTCAAGAACTACAGGAAACGTATGATCTCTGTAATTGCAAACAAAGGTTTCTGTACCAAATATTAAGTTCTGCTTTTCTGATGTATCAAATACTTATGTCATGCAATAAAATGCAAATTAATTACTTAAAAATCATACAATGTGATTTTCTGGATTTTTGTTTTAGATTCCGACTCTCACAGTAGAAGTGTACCTATGATAAAAATGACAGACCTCTACGTGCTTTGTAAGTAGGAAAACCTGCAAAATCGGCAGTGTATCAAATACTTGTTCTCCCCACTGTATATATATATATATATATATATATATATATATATATATATATATATATATATATACTGTATATATAGTGCACTACCCATAGGGCTCTGGTCAAAAGTAGGGCACGAGAATATGGAGCCATTTGGGACACAGGTTATCTCTCTCGTTAAAGTGTGCATAGCATCTACCCCGCTGCTAAGCAGAGTTAATGCAGCTAGATACTGTGTCGAGCCACATAACCATCCCTGTTGGACACACTTAGAGACAGCCGTAATATTACCTAAATGCTCCTTCATGAAATTGTAGCTTTATAGATCAGGGAACCGCACCATATCTGTTGGTATACTGGGGAAATTAAAATAGTCTGTATGGAGCTGCAATAACAAGACATTGTTATTTGCAGAAATGTTTATAATAGGCTATTTGTATGTAAGGGTAATGTTAGGACGAATTTGCTCACACATAATAATTATTTATTGTTCAACGATGAATAACTGGCATTTCCTCAATTGCAGTAATGTTTCCCATTGATTACTGCTCAGTTTGACTGTGTGGTGTAATGAATTGGTTATCCCACTGTCATGCTCCTCTCCATCTCTCCATCATGTTCCGTCTCTCTCTCTTTACTCACGTCTCTCTTCTCTTTCCTCTCTCCTCTCTCTGTCTCTCTCCTCTCTCTTTTCTCCATCTCTCCATCATGTTCCGTCTCTCTCTCTTTACTTACGTCTCACTTCTCTTTCCTCTCTCTGTCTCTCTCCTCTCTCCTCTCTCTCTTCTCCATCTCTCCATCATGTTCCGTCTCTCTCTCTTTACTCACGTCTCTCTCCATCTTTCCTTACATCTCTTCTCCATCTCTCCATCATGTTCCGTCTCTCTCTCTTTACTCACATCTCTTTCCTCTCTCTCTCTCCATCATGTTCTGTCTCTCTCATTTTACTCACGTCTTACTTCTCTTTCCTCTCTCCGTCTCTCTCCTTGCTTCTCTCCTTACATCTCTCTCCATCATGTTCTGTCTCTCTCTCTGTTTACTTTACGTCTCACTTCTCTTTCCTCTCTCTCTCTTTAGGTCTCTCTCCTCTCTCTCCTTACGTCTCTCTCCATCTCTCCATCATGTTCTGTCTCTCTCTCTTTACTCACGCCTCACTTCTCTTTCCTCTCTCCGTCTCTCTTTACGTCTCTCTCCTTACATCTCTCTCCTTACTTCTCTCCTCTCTCTCCTTACATCTCTCTCCTCTCTCTGTCTCTCTCTTTATGTCTCTCTCCTTAATTCTCTCTCCTTACGTCTCTCTCCTCTCTCTCCTTACATTTCTCTCCTCTCTCTCCTTACTTCTCTCCTCTCTCTGTCTCTCTCTTCTTACTTTTCTCTCAACTCTCTCTCTCTCTCTTTCCTTACTTATCTATCCTCTCTCTCTCTGTTTCTCTATCTGTATGTATCTCTCTGTCCTTACATCTCACTCTCTCTCTCTCTCCCTCTTCTTGTCCCAAAAATGTCTCTATATCCATTATTTGTTTACTCCCTCCTTTCCAATCAGTGTAATTGCTCTCAGGGTAGAAGTATTAGTTATTGGATGAACTAGGATGTTCTCCTCGTGTTCTGTGAATACCCCACAGAGTTGTTTTTTTTATCCATTCAGAATTTATCCAATGACCAATCAGGAGTAGGGCTGCAAAATTCTGGATACTTTCCCAGAATTCCCAGGTTGTCCAGAAATGTTGGTTGGAGGAGTCTGGAAAACCTGTGAGTTTTGGGAAACTTGACAACCCTACTCCTATCGCTTTCTATCACAGATTAAACCTCGTCCTGGACTAAAGAGCATGAATCTCATTGAGCATGACCAGGCTTAATCTGTGTCTGGGAAACAGGCCCTCTGTTATATCAACGTATATGAGGTACAGTAGATGGGGGAGCCAATATATCACATATGTGGCAGGTAGCCTAGTGGTTAGAGCTTTGGGCCAGTAACAAAAAGGTTGCTAGTTCGAATCCCCGAGCTGACAAAGTCAAAATATGTCATTCTACCCCGGAACAAGGCAGTTATCCCACTGTTGCTAGGCTGCCGTTGTAAAAAAGATTTTTTTCTTAACTGACTTGCCAGGTTAAATAAAAATTTACAGATCATTATAAACATACGGAGGCATTATATGGAAAGGGTATAGAAACAACTATTTTGATTTATCCTGAAATTTGCAATAACAATGTAAAGATTAGTTGTATTATACAACATCTGATAACGTGAGCGTGTTTAGATCATCTTCATGGCCAAAGAAAAGGTGGTCATTTCGGACGGCACCATATACCTTTATTAGATGTTAAATGCATGAATACAACCTGAACCTCGACCACTATGTATATAATATCAACAGAACCACTACGTATATAATATCAACAGAACCACTATGTATTTAATATCAACAGACCCTCGACCACTATGTATTTAATATCAACAGAACCACTATGTATTTAATATCAACAGACCCTCGACCACTATGTATATAATATCAACAGAACCACTATGTATATAATATCAACAGAACCACTATGTATATAATATCAACAGAACCTCGACCACTACGTATATAATATCAACAGAACCTCGACCACTAAGTATTTAATATCAACAGAACCTCGACCACTATGTATATAATATCAACAGAACCACTATGTATATAATATCAACAGAACCTCGACCACTACGTATATAATATCAACAGAACCACTATGTATATAATATCAACAGAACCTCGACCACTACGTATATAATATCAACAGAACCACTATGTATATAATATCAACAGAACCTCGACCACTATGTATATAATATCAACAGAACCTCGACCACTACGTATATAATATCAACAGAACCTCGACCACTACGTATATAATATCAACAGAACCACTATGTATATAATATCAACAGAACCTCGACCACTATGTATATAATATCAACAGAACCTCGACCACTACGTATATAATATCAACAGAACCACTATGTATATAATATCAACAGAACCTCGACCACTATGTATATAATATCAACAGAACCTCGACCACTATGTATATAATATCAACAGAACCTCGACCACTACGTATATAATATCAACAGAACCTCGACCACTACGTATATAATATCAACAGAACCACTATGTATATAATATCAACAGAACCTCGACCACTATGTATATAATATCAACAGAACCTCGACCACTATGTATATAATATCAACAGAACCTCGACCACTATGTATTTAATATCAACAGAACCACTATGTATTTAATATCAACAGAACCACTATGTATTTAATATCAACAGAACCACTATGTATTTAATATCAACAGAACCTCGACCACTATGTATATAATATCAACAGAACCTCGACCACTATGTATTTAATATCAACAGAACCACTATGTATTTAATATCAACAGAACCTCGACCACTACGTATATAATATCAACAGAACCACTATGTATATAATATCAACAGAACCTCGACCACTACGTATATAATATCAACAGAACCACTATGTATATAATATCAACAGAACCTCGACCACTATGTATATAATATCAACAGAACCTCGACCACTACGTATATAATATCAACAGAACCTCGACCACTACGTATATAATATCAACAGAACCACTATGTATATAATATCAACAGAACCTCGACCACTATGTATATAATATCAACAGAACCACTATGTATATAATATCAACAGAACCTCGACCACTACGTATATAATATCAACAGAACCACTATGTATATAATATCAACAGAACCTCGACCACTACGTATATAATATCAACAGAACCACTATGTATATAATATCAACAGAACCTCGACCACTATGTATATAATATCAACAGAACCTCGACCACTACGTATATAATATCAACAGAACCTCGACCACTACGTATATAATATCAACAGAACCACTATGTATATAATATCAACAGAACCTCGACCACTATGTATATAATATCAACAGAACCTCGACCACTACGTATATAATATCAACAGAACCACTATGTATATAATATCAACAGAACCTCGACCACTATGTATATAATATCAACAGAACCTCGACCACTATGTATATAATATCAACAGAACCTCGACCACTACGTATATAATATCAACAGAACCTCGACCACTACGTATATAATATCAACAGAACCACTATGTATATAATATCAACAGAAGCTCGACCACTATGTATATAATATCAACAGAACCTCGACCACTATGTATATAATATCAACAGAACCTCGACCACTATGTATTTAATATCAACAGAACCACTATGTATTTAATATCAACAGAACCACTATGTATTTAATATCAACAGAACCACTATGTATTTAATATCAACAGAACCTCGACCACTATGTATATAATATCAACAGAACCTCGACCACTATGTATTTAATATCAACAGAACCACTATGTATTTAATATCAACAGAACCACTATGTATTTAATATCAACAAAACCACTACGTATATAATATCAACAGAACCTCGACCACTATGTATATAATATCAACAGAACCACTATGTATTTAATATCAACAAAACCACTATGTATATAATATCAACAGAACCTCGACCACTATGTATTTAATATCAACAGAACCTCGACCACTATGTATATAATATCAACAGAACCTCGACCACTATGTATATAATATCAACAGAACCTCGACCACTATGTATATAATATCAACAGAACCTCGACAACTATGTATATAATATCAACAAAACCACTACGTATTTAATATCAACAGAACCTCGACCACTATGTATTTAATATCAACAGAACCTCGACCACTATGTATATAATATCAACAGAACCACTATGTATTTAATATCAACAGAACCACTATGTATTTAATATCAACAAAACCACTACGTATTTAATATCAACAGAACCTTGACCACTATGTATTTAATATCAACAGAACCTCGACCACTATGTATATAATATCAACAGAACCTCGACCACTATGTATATAATATCAACAGAACCACTATGTATTTAATATCAACAGAACCACTATGTATTTAATATCAACAAAACCACTACGTATTTAATATCAACAGAATCAGAACCACTATGTATTTACTATCAACAGAACCTCGACCACTATGTATTTAATATCAACAGAACCTCGACCACTATGTATATAATATCAACAGAACCACTATGTATTTAATATCAACAGAACCTCGACCACTATGTATATAATATCAACAGAACCACTATGTATATAATATCAACAGAACCAGTTATTATTAACATCAATGAGCTAGTTATTATAAACATCAATGAGCTAGTTATTCTAAACATCAATGAGCTAGTTATTATAAACATCAATGAACTAGTTATTATAGACATCAATGAGCTAGTTATTATTAACATCAATGAGCTAGTTATTATAAACGTCAATGAGCTAGTTATTATAAACATCAATGAACTAGTTATTATAGACATCAATGAGCTAGTTATTATAAACATCAATGAGCTAGTTATTATAAACATCAATGAGCTAGTTATTATTAACATCAATGAGCTAGTTATTATAAACATCAATGAGCTAGTTATTATTAACATCAATGAGCTAGTTATTATAAACATCAATGAACTAGTTATTATAAACGTCAATGAGCTAGTTATTATATACATCAATGAGCTAGTTATTATAAACATCAATGAGCTAGTTATTATTAACATCAATGAGCTAGTTATTATAAACATCAATGAACTAGTTATTAAAAACATCAATGAGCTAGTTATTAAAAACATGCATCCAACATATTTATTATTACCTTGTAGATTCCATTTGAAATCAACCAAAGCTTGAAACCCTAGGACTATATGTATATACAGTATGTAGTGTCAATTTCTAGTTGAATCCTGGGCTGAATTTGGTTACCATAGTGACATAATCTTGTGGATAACCGTTTACTCTCAAAACTCACTGTGTCACCTCTGTTCTCTGTGAATCTCCTTAGTTTTCCTGCTCACTATGTCACTGCTGCTCTCTGTTCCCTTCTCTTTCTTCTCCTGGGTTTTATGTGATCCTCTCCTCTAGCGCTCCTCTCTCCCACGATGGTGCTTGGATCTTGGATTCAAGCAAAGACTCAACATTATACTACATTAACTCTAATGGCCTCTAAAAGGTAACTGGGCCCATCAGAAATTAGCCATGCTACTAGATTACCGAGGGCCAAGATATCGGAATCACTTCTTTAGGAGCATTTAATCTCTCCCTCTCTCTCTTTCTCTCACACACACACTCTAACTCAGTCTAACTCTCTCTCTCCCTCTCCCTCTTTCTCTCTCTCTTTCCCCCTCCTCTTCCTCTCCCTCTTCCTCTTCCTCTCCCCCTTTCTCTCTCACTTCCACAGACCTTTCGCCGAATGCCCCAAAGCACAAGAATATAATTACCTGGCTGAGTGGTGTAAGAGCCAGCAGAGGTGGGCTGGCCATCATGAATGTTTTAATGGTTTTGTATTGACTGAGCGTGTGTTTCTGCTGCACTGCTGTGAGAGCTGTTGTGTAAATGCTAACAAGGTGGTGAGCCCCGCCCCAAGGCAGCTCTACTTTTACCTCCACGACCATGGATCCATCCCTAATGGCTTCCTGTGTCCTAATACAGGGCACTACTATTGACCGGGGAGCCTTAGTTACTGTAACACCTGCCTTTTTGACCACGTCTGTGACACCTTGTTCAACATAAAGGCCCTGTACAAAAGTAGTGCACTACATAGGGACTAGAGTGCCCTTTAGGATGTAGCCTTGGTCTTTACCTGAACTACCAGGATGATTGCTCCATCCCTAATGGCTTCCTGTGTCCTAATACAGGGCACTACTATTGACCAGGAGCCTTAGCTAGTAACACCTGCTTTTTCACCACGCTAATACAATATAGACAAATGCACACAAAGGACAGAATGATTGAATAAATACCAGTGTAGTCATGCCTTTTCAATGAAGTGATCTTGGGGGAAAAGGAATAGGAATAGGAAATAAGGAATAAGGAATTACAAGGTAAATATGTTGTATTATTAAAGTCTTTAGAAAATGAATGAAACAGGAAGTAATGAATTACACGGTAAATATTTTGTATTATTAAGAACCAGTGTATCTTTCATTTGCTGTACAACAAGTATTTTTATGTAAAGTTTATGATGAGTTCTTTGGTCAGATTAGGTGAGTGTCCAAAAACAAAGCTGACCTATAGAGTGAGAAAAGGTGGAGGGAGTGGGGGAGAAGAGGTGGAGGGAGTGGGGGAGAAGAGGTGGAGGGAGAAGAGCTGGAGGGAGTGGGGGAGAAGAGGTGGAGGGAGTGGGGGAGAAGAGGTGGAGGGAGTGGGGGAGAAGAGGTGGAGGGAGTGGGGGAGAAGAGGTGGAGGGAGTGGGGGGAGAAGAGGTGGAGGGAGTGGGGGAGAAGAGGTGAAGGGAGTGGGGGAGAAAAGGTGGAGGGAGAAGAGCTGGAGGGAGAAGAGCTGGAGGGAGTGGGGGAGAAGAGGTGGAGGGAGTGGGGGAGAAGAGGTGGAGGGAGTGGGGGAGAAAAGGTGGAGGGAGTGGGGGGAGAAGAGGTGGAGGGAGTGGGGGGAGAAGAGGTGGAGGGAGTGGGGGAGAAGAGGTGGAGGGAGTGGGGGGAGAAGAGGTGGAGGGAGAAGGGCTGGAGGGAGTGGGGGAGAAGAGGTGGAGGGAGTGGGGGGAGAAGAGGTGGAGGGAGTGGGGGGAGAAGAGGTGGAGGGAGTGGGGGGAGAAGAGGTGGAGGGAGTGCGGGGAGAAGAGGTGGAGGGAGTGGGGGGAGAAGAGGTGGAGGGAGTGGGGGGAGAAGAGGTGGAGGGGGTGGGGGGAGAAGAGGTGGAGGGAGTGTGGGGAGAAGAGGTGGAGGGAGTGGGGGGAGAAGAGGTGGAGGGAGTGCGGGGAGAAGAGGTGGAGGGAGTGGGGGGAGAAGAGGTGGAGAGAGTGGGGGGAGAAGAGGTGGAGAGAGTGGGGGAGAAGAGGTGGAGGGAGTGGGGGGAGAAGAGGTGGAGGGAGTGGGGGAGAAGAGGTGGAGGGAGTGGGGGAGAAGAGGTGGAGGGAGTGGGGGAGAAGAGGTGGAGGGAGTGGGGGGAGAGGAGGTGGAGGGAGTGGGGGAGAAGAGGTGGAGGGAGAAGAGCTGGAGGGAGAAGAGCTGGAGGGAGTGGGGGAGAAGAGGTGGAGGGAGTGGGGGAGTGGGGGAGAAGAGGTGGAGGGAGTGGGGGAGAAGAGGTGGAGGGAGTGGGGGGAGAAGAGGTGGAGGGAGTGGGGGAGAAGAGGTGGAGGGAGTGGGGGAGAAGAGGTGGAGGGAGTGGGGGGAGAAGAGGTGGAGGGAGAAGAGCTGGAGGGAGTGGGGGAGAAGAGGTGGAGGGAGTGGGGGGAGAAGAGGTGGAGGGAGTGGGGGAGAAGAGGTGGAGGGAGTGGGGGGAGAAGAGGTGGAGGGAGAAGAGCTGGAGGGAGTGGGGGAGAAGAGGTGGAGGGAGTGGGGGGAGAAGAGGTGGAGGGAGTGGGGGGAGAAGAGGTGGAGGGAGTGCGGGGAGAAGAGGTGGAGGGAGTGGGGGGAGAAGAGGTGGAGGGAGTGGGGGGAGAAGAGGTGGAGGGAGTGGGGGGAGAAGAGGTGGAGGGAGTGCGGGGAGAAGAGGTGGAGGGAGTGGGGGGAGAAGAGGTGGAGAGAGTGGGGGAGAAGAGGTGGAGGGAGTGGGGGGAGAAGAGGTGGAGGGAGTGGGGGAGAAGAGGTGGAGGGAGTGGAGGGAGTGGGGGAGAAGAGGTGGAGGGAGTGGGGGAGAAGAGGTGGAGGGAGTGGGGGGAGAAGAGGTGGAGGGAGTGGGGGAGAAGAGGTGGAGGGAGAAGAGCTGGAGGGAGAAGAGCTGGAGGGAGTGGGGGAGAAGAGGTGGAGGGAGTGGGGGAGAAGAGGTGGAGGGAGTGGGGGGAGAAAAGGTGGAGGGAGTGGGGGGAGAAGAGGTGGAGGGAGTGGGGGGAGAAGAGGTGGAGGGAGTGGAGGGAGAAGAGGTGGAGGGAGAAGAGTGGAGGGAGTGGGGAGAAGAGGTGGAGGGAGTGGGGGAGAGAGCTGGAGGGAGTGGGGGAGAAGAGGTGGAGGGAGTGGGGGAGAAGAGGTGGAGGGAGTGGGGGAGAAGAGGTGGAGGGAGTGGGGGGAGAAGAGGTGGAGGGAGAAGAGCTGGAGGGAGAAGAGCTGGAGGGAATGGGGGAGAAGAGGTGGAGGGAGTGGGGGAGAAGAGGTGGAGGGAGTGGGGGAGAAAAGGTGGAGGGAGTGGGGGGAGAAGAGGTGGAGGGAGTGGGGGGAGAAGAGGTGGAGGGAGTGGGGGAGAAGAGGTGGAGGGAGTGGAGGGAGAAGAGGTGGAGGGAGAAGAGCTGGAGGGAGTGGTTGAGAAGAGGTGGAGGGAGTGGGGGGAGAAGAGGTGGAGGGAGTGGGGGGAGAAGAGGTGGAGGGAGTGGGGGGAGAAGAGGTGGAGGGAGTGCGGGGAGAAGAGGTGGAGGGAGTGGGGGGAGAAGAGGTGGAGGGAGTGGGGGGAGAAGAGGTGGAGGGGGTGGGGGGAGAAGAGGTGGAGGGAGTGTGGGGAGAAGAGGTGGAGGGAGTGGGGGGAGAAGAGGTGGAGGGAGTGGGGGGAGAAGAGGTGGAGGGAGTGCGGGGAGAAGAGGTGGAGGGAGTGGGGGGAGAAGAGGTGGAGAGAGTGGGGGAGAAGAGGTGGAGGGAGTGGGGGGAGAAGAGGTGGAGGGAGTGGGGGGAGAAGAGGTGGAGAGAGTGGGGGAGAAGAGGTGGAGGGAGTGGGGGGAGAAGAGGTGGAGGGAGTGCGGGGAGAAGAGGTGGAGGGAGTGGGGGGAGAAGAGGTGGAGAGAGTGGGGGAGAAGAGGTGGAGGTGTTACGGTACAGAGTCAATGTGGAGGCTATATACAGGGTGTTACGGTACAGAGTCAAGGTGGAGACTATATACAGGGTGTTACGGTACAGAGTCAATGTGGAGGCTATATACAGGGTGTTACGGTACAGAGTCAATGTGGAGGCTATATACAGGGTGTTACGGTACAGAGTCAATGTGGAGGCTATATACAGGGGGTACCGGTACAGAGTCAATGTGGAGGCTATATACAGGGTGTTACGGTACAGAGTCAATGTGGAGGCTATATACAGGGTGTTACGGTACAGAGTCAATGTGGAGGCTATATACAGGGTGTTACGGTACAGAGTCAATGTGGAGGCTATATACAGGGGGTACCGGTACAGAGTCAATGTGGAGGCTATATACAGGGTGTTACGGTACAGAGTCAATGTGGAGGCTATATACAGGGGGTACCGGTACAGAGTCAATGTGGAGGCTATATACAGGTTGTTACGGTACAGAGTCAATGTGGAGGCTATATACAGGGGGTACCGGTACAGAGTCAATGTGGAGGCTATACACAGGGTGTTACGGTACAGAGTCAATGTGGAGACTATATACAGGGTGTTACAGTACAGAGTCAATGTGGAGGCTATATACAGGGTGTTATGGTACAGAGTCAATGTGGAAGCTATATACAGGGTGTTACGGTACAGAGTCAATGTGGAGGCTATATACAGGGTGTTACGGTACAGAGTCAATGTGGAGGTTATATACAGGGGGTACCGGTACAGAGTCAATGTGGAGGCTATATACAGGGGGTACCGGTACAGAGTCAATATGGAGGCTATATACAGGGTGTTACGGTACAGAGTCAATGTGGAGGCTATATACAGGGTGTTACGGTACAGAGTCAATGTTGGGACTATATACAGGGTGTTACGGTACAGAGTCAATGTGGAGGCTATATACAGGGGGTTACGGTACAGAGTCAATGTGGAGGCTATATACAGGGGGTTACGGTACAGAGTCAATGTGGAGGCTATATACAGGGTGTTACGGTACAGAGTCAATGTGGAGGCTATATACAGGGGGTCCCGGTACAGAGTCAATGTGGAGGCTATATACAGGGTGTTACGGTACAGAGTCAATGTGGAGGCTATATACAGGGGGTTACGGTACCGATTCAATGTGGAGGCTACATACAGGGTATTACAGTACAGAGTCAATGTGGAGACTATATACAGGGTGTTACGGTACAGAGTCAATGTGGAGGCTATATACAGGGGGTACCGGTACAGAGTCCATGTGGAGGCTATATACAGGGTGTTACGGTACAGAGTCATTGTGGAGGCAATATACAGGGGGTACCGGTACAGAGTCAATGTGGAGACTATATACAGGGTGTTACGGTACAGAGTCAATGTGGAGGCTATATACAGGGTGTTACGGTACAGAGTCAATGTGGAGGCTATATACAGGGGGTACCGGTACAGAGTCAATGTGGAGGCTATATACAGGGGGTACCGGTACAGAGTCAATGTGGAGGCTATATACAGGGTGTTACGGTACAGAGTCAATGTGGAGGCTATATACAGGGGGTACCGGTACAGAGTCAATGTGGAGGCTATATACAGGTTGTTACGGTACAGAGTCAATGTGGAGGCTAAATACAGGGGGTACCGGTACAGAGTCAATGTGGAGGCTATATACAGGGTGTTACGGTACAGAGTCATTGTGGAGGCTATATACAGGGGGTTACGGTACAGAGTCAATGTGGAGGCTATATACAGGGTGTTACAGTAGAGAGTCATTGTGGAGGCTATATACAGGGGGTACCGGTACAGAGTCAATGTGGAGACTATATACAGGGGGTACCGGTACAGAGTAAATGTGGAGGCTATATACAGGGGGTACCGGTACAGAGTCAATGTTGAGGCTATATACAGGGTGTTACGGTACAGAGTCAATGTGGAGGCTATATACAGGGGGTTACGGTACAGAGTCAATGTGGAGGCTATATACAGGGGGTTACGGTACAGAGTCAATGTGGAGGCTATATACAGGGTGTTACGGTACAGAGTCAATGTGGAGGCTATATACAGGGGGTCCCGGTACAGAGTCAATGTGGAGGCTATATACAGGGTGTTACGGTACAGAGTCAATGTGGAGGCTATATACAGGGTGTACCGGTACAGAGTCAATGTGGAGGCTATATACAGGGTGTTACGGTACAGAGTCAGTGTGGAGGCTATATACAGGGGGTACCGGTACAGAGTCCATGTGGAGGCTATATACAGGGTGTTACGGTACAGAGTCATTGTGGAGGCAATATACAGGGGGTACCGGTACAGAGTCAATGTGGAGACTATATACAGGGTGTTACGGTACAGAGTCAATGTGGAGGCTATATACAGGGTGTTACGGTACAGAGTCAATGTGGAGGCTATATACAGGGGGTACCGGTACAGAGTCAATGTGGAGGCTATATACAGGGGGTACCGGTACAGAGTCAATGTGGAGGCTATATACAGGGTGTTACGGTACAGAGTCAATGTGGAGGCTATATACAGGGGGTACCGGTACAGAGTCAATGTGGAGGCTATATACAGGTTGTTACGGTACAGAGTCAATGTGGAGGCTAAATACAGGGGGTACCGGTACAGAGTCAATGTGGAGGCTATATACAGGGGGTACCGGTACAGAGTCCATGTGGAGGCTATATACAGGGTGTTACGGTACAGAGTCATTGTGGAGGCTATATACAGGGGGTTACGGTACAGAGTCAATGTGGAGGCTATATACAGGGTGTTACAGTAGAGAGTCATTGTGGAGGCTATATACAGGGGGTACCGGTACAGAGTCAATGTGGAGACTATATACAGGGGGTACCGGTACAGAGTAAATGTGGAGGCTATATACAGGGGGTACCGGTACAGAGTCAATGTTGAGGCTATATACAGGGTGTTACGGTACAGAGTCAATGTGGAGGCTATATACAGGGGGTTACGGTACAGAGTCAATGTGGAGGCTATATACAGGGGGTTACGGTACAGAGTCAATGTGGAGGCTATATACAGGGGGTACCGGTACAGAGTCAATGTGGAGGCTATATACAGGGGGTCCCGGTACAGAGTCAATGTGGAGGCTATATACAGGGTGTTACGGTACAGAGTCAATGTGGAGGCTATATACAGGGTGTTACGGTACAGAGTCAATGTGGAGGCTATATACAGGGTGTTACGGTACAGAGTCAATGTGGAGGCTATATACAGGGTGTTACGGTACAGAGTCAGTGTGGAGGCTATATACAGGGGGTCCCGGTACAGAGTCAATGTGGAGGCTATATACAGGGTGTTACGGTACAGAGTCAATGTGGAGGCTATATACAGGGTGTTACGGTACAGAGTCAATGTGGAGGCTATATACAGGGTGTTACGGTACAGAGTCAGTGTGGAGGCTATATACAGGGGGTACCGGTACAGAGTCCATGTGGAGGCTATATACAGGGTGTTACGGTACAGAGTCATTGTGGAGGCAATATACAGGGGGTTACGGTACAGAGTCAATGTGGAGGCAATATACAGGGGGTACCGGTACAGAGTCAATGTGGAGACTATATACAGGGTGTTACGGTACAGAGTCAATGTGGAGGCTATATACAGGGTGTTACGGTACAGAGTCAATGTGGAGGCTATATACAGGGGGTACCGGTACAGAGTCAATGTGGAGGCTATATACAGGGGGTACCGGTACAGAGTCAATGTGGAGGCTATATACAGGGTGTTACGGTACAGAGTCAATGTGGAGGCTATATACAGGTTGTTACGGTACAGAGTCAATGTGGAGGCTAAATACAGGGGGTACCGGTACAGAGTCAATGTGGAGGCTATATACAGGGGGTACCGGTACAGAGTCCATGTGGAGGCTATATACAGGGTGTTACGGTACAGAGTCATTGTGGAGGCTATATACAGGGGGTTACGGTACAGAGTCAATGTGGAGGCTATATACAGGGTGTTACGGTAGAGAGTCATTGTGGAGGCTATATACAGGGGGTACCGGTACAGAGTCAATGTGGAGACTATATACAGGGGGTACCGGTACAGAGTAAATGTGGAGGCTATATACAGGGGGTACCGGTACAGAGTCAATGTTGAGGCTATATACAGGGTGTTACGGTACAGAGTCAATGTGGAGGCTATATACAGGGGGTTACGGTACAGAGTCAATGTGGAGGCTATATACAGGGGGTCACGGTACAGAGTCAATGTGGAGGCTATATACAGGGTGTTACGGTACAGAGTCAATGTGGAGGCTATATACAGGGGGTCCCGGTACAGAGTCAATGTGGAGGCTATATACAGGGTGTTACGGTACAGAGTCAATGTGGAGGCTATATACAGGGTGTTACGGTACAGAGTCAATGTGGAGGCTATATACAGGGTGTTACGGTACAGAGTCAGTGTGGAGGCTATATACAGGGGGTACCGGTACAGAGTCCATGTGGAGGCTATATACAGGGTGCTACGGTACAGAGTCATTGTGGAGGCAATATACAGGGGGTTACGGTACAGAGTCAATGTGGAGGCTATATACAGGGTGTTACGGTACAGAGTCAATGTGGAGACTATATACAGGGTGTTACGGTACAGAGTCAATGTGGAGGCTATATACAGGGGGTACCGGTACAGAGTCAATGTGGAGGCTATATACAGGGGGTTACGGTACAGGGTCAATGTGGAGGCTATATACAGGGTGTTACGGTACAGAGTCAATGTGGAGGCTATATACAGGGGGTACCGGTACAGAGTCAATGTGGAGGCTATATACAGGGGGTTACGGTACAGGGTCAATGTGGAGGCTATATACAGGGTGTTACGGTACAGAGTCAGTGTGGAGGCTATATACAGGGGGTACCGGTACAGAGTCAATGTGGAGGCTATATACAGGGGGTACCGGTACAGATTCAATGTGGAGGCTATATACAGGGTGTTACGGTACATAGTCAATGTGGAGGCTATATACAGGGGGTACCGGTACAGAGTCAATGTGGAGGCGATATACAGGGTGTTACGGTACAGAGTCAATGTGGAGGCTATATACAGGGTGTTACGGTGCAGAGTCAATGTGGAGGCTAAATACTGGGTGTTACGGTATAGAGTCAATGTGGAGGCTAAATACTGGGTGTTACAGTATAGAGTCAATGTGGAGGCTATATACAGGGGGTACCGGTACAGAGTCAATGTGGAGGCTATATACAGGGGGTACCGGTACAGAGTCAATGTGGAGGCTATATACAGGGTGTTACGGTACAGAGTCAATGTGGAGGCTATATACAGGGGGTACCGGTACAGAGTCAATGTGGAGGCTATATACAGGGTGTTACGGTACAGAGTCAATGTGGAGGCTATATACAGGGGGTTACGGTACAAGGTCAATGTGGAGGCTATATACAGGGTGTTACGGTACAGAGTCAATGTGGAGGCTATATACAGGGGGTACCGGTACAGGGTCAACGTGGAGGCTATATACAGGGGGTACCGGTACAGAGTCAATGTGGAGGCTATATACAGGGTATTACGGTACAGAGTCAATGTGGAGACTATATACAGGGTGTTACGGTACAGAGTCAATGTGGAGGCTATATACAGGGTGTTACGGTACACAGTCAATGTGGAGGCTATATACAGGGTGTTACGGTACAGAGTCAGTGTGGAGGCTATATACAGGGGGTACCGGTACAGAGTCAATGTGGAGGCTATATACAGGGGGTACCGGTACAGAGTCAATGTGGAGGCTATATACAGGGTGTTACGGCACATAGTCAATGTGGAGGCTATATACAGGGGGTACCGGTACAGAGTCAATGTGGAGGCGATATACAGGGTGTTACGGTACAGAGTCAATGTGGAGGCCATATACAGGGTGTTACGGTACAGAGTCAATGTGGAAGCTATATACAGGGTGTTACGGTACAGAGTCAATGTGGAGGCTATATACAGGGTGTTACGGTACAGAGTCAATGTGGAGGCTATATACAGGGGGTACCGGTACAGAGTCAATGTGGAAGCTATATACAGGGTGTTACGGTACAGAGTCAATGTGGAGACTATATACAGGGTGTTACGGTACAGAGTCAATGTGGAGGCTATATACAGGGGGTACCGGTACAGAGTCAATGTGGAGGCTATATACAGGGTGTTACGGTACAGAGTCAATGTGGAGGCTATATACAGGGTGTTACGGTACAGAGTCAATGTGGAGGCTATATACAGGGTGTTACGGTACAGAGTCAATGTGGAGGCTATATACAGGGTGTTACGGTATAGAGTCAATGTGGAGGCTATATACAGGGTGTTACGGTACAGAGTCAATGTGGAGGCTATATACAGGGTATTACGGTACAGAGTCAATGTGGAGGCTATATACAGGGTGTTACGGTACAGAGTCAAAGTGGAGGCTATATACAGGGTGTTACGGTACAGAGTCAATGTGGAGGCTATATACAGGGGGTACCGGTACAGAGTCAATGTGGAGGCTATATACAGGTTGTTACGGTACAGAGTCAATGTGGAGGCTAAATACAGGGGGTACCGGTACAGAGTCAATGTGGAGGCTATATACAGGGGGTACCGGTACAGAGTCCATGTGGAGGCTATATACAGGGGGTACCGGTACAGAGTCAATGTGGAGGCTATATACAGGGGGTACCGGTACAGAGTCAATGTGGAGGCTATATACAGGGTGTTACGGTACAGAGTCAATGTGGAGGCTATATACAGGGGGTACCGGTACAGAGTCAATGTGGAGGCTATATACAGGTTGTTACGGTACAGAGTCAATGTGGAGGCTATATACAGGGGGTACCGGTACAGAGTCAATGTGGAGGCTATACACAGGGTGTTACGGTACAGAGTCAATGTGGAGACTATATACAGGGTGTTACAGTACAGAGTCAATGTGGAGGCTATATACAGGGTGTTATGGTACAGAGTCAATGTGGAAGCTATATACAGGGTGTTACGGTACAGAGTCAATGTGGAGGTTATATACAGGGGGTACCGGTACAGAGTCAATGTGGAGGCTATATACAGGGTGTTACGGTACAGAGTCAATGTGGAGGCTATATACAGGGTGTTACGGTATAGAGTCAATGTGGAGGCTATATACAGGGTGTTACGGTATAGAGTCAATGTGGAGGCTATATACAGGGTGTTACGGTACAGAGTCAATGTGGAGGCTATATACAGGGTATTACGGTACAGAGTCAATGTGGAGGCTATATACAGGGTGTTACGGTACAGAGTCAAAGTGGAGGCTATATACAGGGTGTTACGGTACAGAGTCAATGTGGAGGCTATATACAGGGGGTACCGGTACAGAGTCAATGTGGAGGCTATATACAGGGTGTTACGGCACATAGTCAATGTGGAGGCTATATACAGGGGGTACCGGTACAGAGTCAATGTGGAGGCTATATACAGGGTGTTACGGTACAGAGTCAATGTGGAGGCTATATACAGGGGGTACCGGTACAGAGTCAATGTGGAGACTATATACAGGGTGTTACGGTACAGAGTCAATGTGGAGGCTATATACAGGGTGTTACGGTACAGAGTCAATGTGGAGGCTATATACAGGGGGTACCGGTACAGAGTCAATGTGGAGGCTATATACAGGGGGTACCGGTACAGAGTCAATGTGGAGGCTATATACAGGGTGTTACGGTACAGAGTCAATGTGGAGGCTATATACAGGGGGTACCGGTACAGAGTCAATGTGGAGGCTATATACAGGGTGTTACGGTACAGAGTCAATGTGGAGGCTATATACAGGGTGTTACGGTACAGAGTCAATGTGGAGGCTATATACAGGGTGTTACGGTACAGAGTCAATGTGGAGGCTATATACAGGGTGTTACGGTACAGAGTCAATGTGGAGGCTATATACAGGGTATTACGGTACAGAGTCAATGTGGAGGCTATATACAGGGTGTTACGGTACAGAGTCAAAGTGGAGGCTATATACAGGGTGTTACGGTACAGAGTCAATGTGGAGGCTATATACAGGGGGTACCGGTACAGAGTCAATGTGGAGGCTATATACAGGTTGTTACGGTACAGAGTCAATGTGGAGGCTAAATACAGGGGGTACCGGTACAGAGTCAATGTGGAGGCTATATACAGGGGGTACCGGTACAGAGTCCATGTGGAGGCTATATACAGGGGGTACCGGTACAGAGTCAATGTGGAGGCTATATACAGGGTGTTACGGCACATAGTCAATGTGGAGGCTATATACAGGGGGTACCGGTACAGAGTCAATGTGGAGGCTATATACAGGGTGTTACGGTACAGAGTCAATGTGGAGGCTATATACAGGGGGTACCGGTACAGAGTCAATGTGGAGACTATATACAGGGTGTTACGGTACAGAGTCAATGTGGAGGCTATATACAGGGTGTTACGGTACAGAGTCAATGTGGAGGCTATATACAGGGGGTACCGGTACAGAGTCAATATGGAGGCTATATACAGGGGGTACCGGTACAGAGTCAATGTGGAGGCTATATACAGGGTGTTACGGTACAGAGTCAATGTGGAGGCTATATACAGGGGGTACCGGTACAGAGTCAATGTGGAGGCTATATACAGGTTGTTACGGTACAGAGTCAATGTGGAGGCTAAATACAGGGGGTACCGGTACAGAGTCAATGTGGAGGCTATATACAGGGGGTACCGGTACAGAGTCCATGTGGAGGCTATATACAGGGTGTTATGGTACAGAGTCATTGTGGAGGCTATATACAGGGGGTTACGGTACAGAGTCAATGTGGAGGCTATATACAGGGTGTTACGGTAGAGAGTCATTGTGGAGGCTATATACAGGGGGTACCGGTACAGAGTCAATGTGGAGGCTATATACAGGGGGTACCGGTACAGAGTAAATGTGGAGGCTATATACAGGGGGTACCGGTACAGAGTCAATGTTGAGGCTATATACAGGGTGTTACGGTACAGAGTCAATGTGGAGGCTATATACAGGGGGTTACGGTACAGAGTCAATGTGGAGGCTATATACAGGGGGTCACGGTACAGAGTCAATGTGGAGGCTATATACAGGGTGTTACGGTACAGAGTCAATGTGGAGGCTATATACAGGGTGTTACGGTACAGAGTCAGTGTGGAGGCTATATACAGGGGGTACCGGTACAGAGTCAATGTGGAGGCTATATACAGGGTGCTACGGTACAGAGTCATTGTGGAGGCAATATACAGGGGGTTACGGTACAGAGTCAATGTGGAGGCTATATACAGGGTGTTACGGTACAGAGTCAATGTGGAGACTATATACAGGGTGTTACGGTACAGAGTCAATGTGGAGGCTATATACAGGGGGTACCGGTACAGAGTCAATGTGGAGGCTATATACAGGGGGTTACGGTACAGGGTCAATGTGGAGGCTATATACAGGGTGTTACGGTACAGAGTCAATGTGGAGGCTATATACAGGGGGTACCGGTACAGAGTCAATGTGGAGGCTATATACAGGGGGTTACGGTACAGGGTCAATGTGGAGGCTATATACAGGGTGTTACGGTACAGAGTCAGTGTGGAGGCTATATACAGGGGGTACCGGTACAGAGTCAATGTGGAGGCTATATACAGGGGGTACCGGTACAGATTCAATGTGGAGGCTATATACAGGGTGTTACGGTACATAGTCAATGTGGAGGCTATATACAGGGGGTACCGGTACAGAGTCAATGTGGCGGCGATATACAGGGTGTTACGGTACAGAGTCAATGTGGAGGCTATATACAGGGTGTTACGGTGCAGAGTCAATGTGGAGGCTAAATACTGGGTGTTACGGTATAGAGTCAATGTGGAGGCTAAATACTGGGTGTTACGGTATAGAGTCAATGTGGAGGCTATATACAGGGGGTACCGGTACAGAGTCAATGTGGAGGCTATATACAGGGGGTACCGGTACAGAGTCAATGTGGAGGCTATATACAGGGTGTTACGGTACAGAGTCAATGTGGAGGCTATATACAGGGGGTACCGGTACAGAGTCAATGTGGAGGCTATATACAGGGTGTTACGGTACAGAGTCAATGTGGAGGCTATATACAGGGGGTTACGGTACAAGGTCAATGTGGAGGCTATATACAGGGTGTTACGGTACAGAGTCAATGTGGAGGCTATATACAGGGGGTACCGGTACAGGGTCAACGTGGAGGCTATATACAGGGGGTACCGGTACAGAGTCAATGTGGAGGCTATATACAGGGTATTACGGTACAGAGTCAATGTGGAGACTATATACAGGGTGTTACGGTACAGAGTCAATGTGGAGGCTATATACAGGGTGTTACGGTACACAGTCAATGTGGAGGCTATATACAGGGTGTTACGGTACAGAGTCAGTGTGGAGGCTATATACAGGGGGTACCGGTACAGAGTCAATGTGGAGGCTATATACAGGGGGTACCGGTACAGAGTCAATGTGGAGGCTATATACAGGGTGTTACGGCACATAGTCAATGTGGAGGCTATATACAGGGGGTACCGGTACAGAGTCAATGTGGAGGCGATATACAGGGTGTTACGGTACAGAGTCAATGTGGAAGCTATATACAGGGTGTTACGGTACAGAGTCAATGTGGAGGCTATATACAGGGTGTTACGGTACAGAGTCAATGTGGAGGCTATATACAGGGGGTACCGGTACAGAGTCAATGTGGAAGCTATATACAGGGTGTTACGGTACAGAGTCAATGTGGAGACTATATACAGGGTGTTACGGTACAGAGTCAATGTGGAGGCTATATACAGGGGGTACCGGTACAGAGTCAATGTGGAGGCTATATACAGGGTGTTACGGTACAGAGTCAATGTGGAGGCTATATACAGGGTGTTACGGTACAGAGTCAATGTGGAGGCTATATACAGGGTGTTACGGTATAGAGTCAATGTGGAGGCTATATACAGGGTGTTACGGTATAGAGTCAATGTGGAGGCTATATACAGGGTGTTTTGGTACAGAGTCAATGTGGAGGCTATATACAGGGTATTACGGTACAGAGTCAATGTGGAGGCTATATACAGGGTGTTACGGTACAGAGTCAAAGTGGAGGCTATATACAGGGTGTTACGGTAGAGAGTCAATGTGGAGGCTATATACAGGGTGTTACGGTACAGAGTCAATGTGGAGGCTATATACAGGGTATTACGGTACAGAGTCAATGTGGAGGCTATATACAGGGTGTTACGGTACAGAGTCAATGTGGAGGCTATATACAGGGTGTTACGGTACAGAGTCAATGTGGAGGCTATATACAGGGTGTTACGGTACAGAGTCAATGTGGAGGCTATATACAGGGTGTTACGGTACAGAGTCAATGTGGAGGCTATATACAGGGTATTACGGTACAGAGTCAATGTGGAGGCTATATACAGGGTGTTACGGTACAGAGTCAATGTGGAGGCTATATACAGGGTATTACGGTACAGAGTCAATGTGGAGGCTATATACAGGGTGTTACGGTGCAGAGCCAATGTTGCGTTGGCACCGGTGTCGAGGTAATTGGGGTAGTATGTACATGTTGGTAGAGTAACAGAGAGTAGCAGCAGCGTAGAAGACGGACGGATGGACATGGGGGAGGGGGCAATTCAAATAGTCTGGGTAGCCATTTAATTATACATTTTCTATAAATTTGCTAAAATGAACTTGATGAAATGATACAGTATAGAATATGAAAGGTACTTACAACAGTCAATGTGAATGTGTTGTAATACTTTGACTGAGTTTCGACCCTCTAAAGAATCCTTTTGTAATTCATAGTGACAATTTGAGCTAAAAGTGTGGACTTCATCTGAAAACCAGCCACGCACGCACAAACACCCCCACCCCCATATTTTTACCTGATTACCCTATTGTACTGCCTGGTTGGCTGCGATGCTGCATGGAGGACCTGTGAACAGGAAGATGAGGTGAGCCCCGCAAAGCACTTTGTTTCCCCGACACGGTCCTCTTTTTCTGCCTGATTGGCCCCTTCATCACCCAGCGAGGGGCACAGGGAGCTCAGGATGGAGAGGAGGAGAGGGAGAGAGACATGAGAGGGGAGGGAGAGAGGGAGGGCGTGATGTGGGGGAGAAAGGAGAGGAAAGGAGGGGAGAGGAGGAGATGAGAAGAGGGGAGGAGAGGAGAGGAGAAGAGGGTGAAGGAGAAGATAAAGGAAAATAAGAAGAGAGAAGAAGAGAGATGGGAGAGGAAAGGTGGGGAGAGGAGGGGAGGAGAAGAGAGGAGTAGAGGGGAGTGGAGAAGGGAGGAGAGCATAGAGATGAGAGAGGAGGGAAGGAGAGGAGAGGAGAAGAGGAGAGGAGATGATGGGAGAAGGAGAAGAGGGGCGGAGAGGAGAGGAGAAGAGGGGAGGAGAGGAGAAGAGGGGAGGAGAGGAGAAGATGGGAGAAGAGGAGAGGAGAAGAGGGGAGGAAAGAGGAGGAGAGGAGAAGAGGAAAGGAGAAGAGGGGAGTAGAGGGGAGTGGAGAAGAGAAGGGAAGAGATGAGGAAGGAGGGAAGAGAGGGAATAGGAGAGAGGAGAGGAGAAGAGGGGAGAGAAAGGGAGAGGAGAAATGAAGAGAAGCGGGGAAGGGAAGGGAAGGGAGGGGATGGGAGAGGAGAAGAGTGGAGGGGAGGAGAAGAGTAGAGGGGAGGGGGGGTAGTCAAAGGAAGTGTTGGATCATGGGATGTAAGAGGTTGTGATGGGTTAAAAAATAACAGATAGATAAAATGGGGATGTGAATGAAAAACACTGAGTAAATCATGGAGGAGTGGATGATGGGGTGGAAGAGAGAAAAGAGGAGAGGACATTATCTTTTGTATTTCATCCCTCTTTATTATCCCCAGGATGAGCTCTCTTTCTCTGCCTCGCTCCTTCAATCTCTTTCTCCCTCTCTTTCTCTGCCTCTCTCCTTCACTCTCTCTCTGCCTCTCTCCTTCAATCTCTCTCTCCCTCTCTTTCTCTGCCTCTCTCCTTCAATCTCTCTCTGCTTCTCTCCTTCAATCTATCTCTCCTTCAATCTCTCTCTGCCTCTCTCCTTCAATCTCTTTCTCCCTCTCTTTCTCTGCCTCTCTCCTTCAATCTCTCTCTGCCTCTCTCCTTCAATCTCTCTCTCCCTCTCTTTCTCTGCCTCTCTCCTTCAATCTTTCTCTGCCTCTCTCCTTCAATCTCTCTCTGCCTCTCTCCTTCAATCTCTCTCTCCCTCTCTCTCTCTGCCTCTCTCCTTCAATCTCTCTCTGCCTCTCTCCTTCAATCTCTCTCTCCCTCTCTTTCTCTGCCTCTCTCCTTCAATCTCTCTCTCTCTCAGCATGTGAATACAGTGTACAGACTGCCTGTAATGACGTTGTGTTGAATATAAATGGAGTGTACACCACACAGATATATTTATCAAACGAAGTTGTTCAAATGTACATTCTAAGGGTGAGTCCCAAATGAAACCGTATTCCCTATGGACCCTCGTTAAAAGTAGTGCACTACGTAGAGAATAGGGTGCCTTCTCCTCAACATAATCCTCATAATCATCTTCCTCTTCTCCTCCGCCTCTTCTAAAGTTAGCTAAAGCTGCTAACGTTAGCCAACAAGCTAACAAAATGAGTCTCAGATGAGTTTTCCAATGGAGCCCTTTATATCTAGGGATGTAAATGAACGTTTCCAGCGCTGTAGAAGCTGTTACACTTTATTTCGGGATAAATTGGATCACTCAAAGTTCGAATGCGGCGTGTGTTTTGCTTGCCGACGATTATAGGCTTGAGGTGACTTCCATGATCACGCAGGTATCCAGCTGACGTAAGAAAATGTGGAAAACGTAGAGTGGATTTTTAACCTTTTCCACGCCGGCGGCTGGATGGCGTTCGCACGTGTTGGATACATTTCCGTCTTGTCGTTTGTCGTTATCCAACTGATCGGTGTTGTCCGGTGTTCGTTTGCCAGGGGAGCCATCTCCTGCCTCTCCTCCCCCATCTGGAGCACATCAAGAGGAGCATGACAATCAACGAAGGTCGCGTGTCACGAGCCGTGGAAGCCGAAGACAGCGGCCTCCCGCATAGCAGCCTAACCTCCCAACGAGAGGCCCGGAGCGGATACAAACACCGAATACTTTAGCCGTTCAGTTATCAGTTCTGTTATACTCACAGACACCATTTTAACAGTTTTGGAAACTTTAGAGTGTTTTCTATCCAAATCTACCAGTTATATGCATATCATATCTTCTGGACCCAAGTAGCAGGCAGTTTAATTTGGCATGCTATTCATCCAAAATTCTGAATGCTGCCCCCTACCCTAGTGAAGTTAAACAAATCAAAATATTTTTTATATTTGTAATTCTTCAATGTAGTCACCCTTTGTCTTGATGACAGCTTTGCACACTCTTGGCATTCACTCAACCAGCTTCATGAGGTAGTTACCTGAAATGCTTTTTCAACAGTCTTGAAGGAGTTCCCACATATGCTGAGCACTTGTTGGCTGCTTTTCCTTCACTCTGCAGTCCGACTCATCCAAAACCATCTCAATTGGGATGAGGTCAGGTGATTGTGGAGGCCAGGTCATCTGATGCAGCACTCCATCACTCTCCTTCTTGGTCAAATAGCCTTAACACAGCCTGGAGGTGTGTTGGGTCTTTGTCCTGTTGAAAAACAAGGAAACAGGGAAGAGAGATGGGAGAGGAAAAGAGGGCAATGAAAGGGGGAGGAGAGTTGAGAGAACAGGGAAGAAAGAGAAGAGGAGAGGGGATGAGAGGGGGAAGAGAGCATAGAGATGAGAGAAGAGGGAAAAGAGGGAAGGGGAGAGAAGAGAGGAGAGGGGATGAGATGAGAGGGGAGGAGAAGAGAGGGGATGAGAGGAGAGGGGAGGGGATGAGAGGAGAGGGGATGAGAGGAGAGGAGAGGAGAGGAGAGGGGATGAGAGGAGAGGGGATGAGAGGAGAGGGGATTAGAGGAGAGGAGAGGGGATGAGAGGAGAGGAGAGGGGGAAGAGAGCATGGAGATGAGAGAAGAGGGGAAAGGAAAGGAGATGAGAATAGGGAAGAGAGAGAAGAGGGGAAGGGAGAGGAGAGCATAGAGATGAGAGAAGAGGGAAAAGAAAAGGGAGGAGAAGAGAAGAGAGATAGAAGGTGAGAAGAAGGAGGGGAGAAGAGGAGAGGGGAGAAGAGGAGAGGAGAGAAGAGGGAGGAGAGGGGAGAAGAGGGGAGAAGAGGAGAGGAGAACAGGGGAGGAGATAAGAGAAGAGGTTAGGGGTAAAGAGAGGAGAAGAGTGGAAGGGAGGAGAGAAGAGGGGAGAAGAGTGGAAGGGAGGAGAGAAGAGGGCAGGAGATGAGAGAAGAGGGGAGGAGAACAGGGGAGGAATAAAGTAGAGAGAGAGAGAGAGAGAGAGAGAGAGAGAGAGAGAGAGAGAGAGAGAGAGAGAGAGAGAGAGAGAGAGAGAGAGAGAGAGAGAGAAGGAGAAAGCTATAGAAAGAAAAAAAGGCTGTGTTACAAAGAGATGATAGGACAGACAGAGAGATAAAGAGATGATAGGACAGAGAGATAAAGAGATGATAGGACAGACAGAGAGATAAAGAGATGATAGGACAGACAGAGTGTGTCACATACCTCTACAGTCACATACCTCTTTACCTCCACCTACAGTCACATACCTCTTTACCTCCACCTACAGTCCCATACCTCTTTACCTCCACCTACAGTCCCATACCTCTATACCTCCACCTACAGTCACATACTTCTTTACCGCCACCTACAGTCCCATACCTCTTTACCTCCACCTACAGAGAGATAAAGAGATGATAGGACAGACATAGAGATAAAGAGATGATAGGACAGACAGAGAGAGATAAAGAGATGATAGGACAGACAGAGAGATAAAGAGATGATAGGACAGACAGATAGATAAAGAGATGATAGGACAGACAGAGAGATACAGAGATGATAGGACAGACAGAGAGAGATAAAGAGATGATAGGACAGACAGAGAGAGATAAAGAGATGATAGGACAGACAGAGAGATAACGAGATTATAGGACAGAGAGATATATAAAGAGATGACAGGACAGACAGAGAGATAAAGAGATGATAGGACAGACAGAGAGATAAAGAGATGATAGGACAGACAGAGAGATAAAGAGATGATAGGACAGACAGAGAGATAAAGAGATGATAGGACAGACATAGAGATAAAGAGATGATAGGACAGACAGAGAGATAAAGAGATGATAGGACAGACAGAGAGATAAAGAGATGATAGGACAGACAGAGAGATAAAGAGATGATAGGACAGACATAGAGATAAAGAGATGATAGGACAGACAGAGAGATAAAGAGATGATAGGACAGACAGAGAGATAAAGTTCCATACATATTCGTGTTTTCACATTGTCACAGACGTCTTTCTTTCTTTCACCACAAAAAAATATATTAAAATAGGACCAAACTAGTTCAATCAGGGTTTTCTTTTGAAGAAATACTTTACTTTTTCAAAAAGTTTATTTAGGTATTGAGTCTCATGTCTTGCTGCCTAACCCCCTCGAGTCTGCGCCGCCAAGGAAATGTTATTTACATAATTATTTCTCTATCTCTCTCTCTCGCTCTATATATATATATATACACACACAACCGTTCAAAAGTTTGGGGTCAATTAGAAATGTCCTTGTTTTTGAAAGAAAAGCCCAAAAAATGTGTCCATTAAAATAACATCAAATGAATCAGAAATACAGTGTTGTAAATGACTATTGTAGCTGGAAACGGCTGATTTTTTAATGGAATATCTACATAGGTGTACAGAGGCCCATTATCAGCAACCATCACTCCTGTGTTCCAACGGCACGTTGTGTTAGCTAATCCAAGTTTATCCTTTTAAAAGGCTAATTGATCATTAGAAAACCCTTTTGCAATTGTGTTAGCACAGCTGAAAACTGTTGTTCTGATTATAGAAGCAATAAAACTGTCCTTCTTTAGACTAGTTGAGTATCTGGAGCGTCAGCATTTGTGGGTTTAATTACAGGCTCAAAATGGCCAGAAACAAAGCACTTTCTTCTGAAACTCGTCAGTCTGTTCTTGTTCTGAGAAATGAAGGCTATTCAATGTGTGAAATTGCCAAGAAACTGAAGATCTCGTACAACGCTGTGTACCACTCCCTTCACAGAACAGCGCAAACTGTCTAACCAGAATAGAAAGAGGAGTGGGAGGCCCTGGTGCACAACTGAGCAAGAGGACACGTACACTAGAGTGTCTAGTTTGAGTAACAGACGCCTCACAAGTCCTCAACTGGCAGTGTTACGTTCCCTAGTTTCTGTGTTGTTGTGGGTTTGTATGTATGCGTATGTATTTCAGGAAATGGCTTCCTGAATTCCCCCAAGCAGCTGATTGGTCCCCCATTGGAGTTCTGATCCCGCCCTCTCGTTAAGGGATACAGCTGTCTTCAATTAGACTCCTTCTCCAGCTGTATAAAAGCCAGCGGTCCTTTGCTCAGAGAGAGAGCTGATTGGTACGTGTTGGTTGTTGCTCAGAGAGAGAACTGATTGGTACGTGTTGGTTGTTGCTCAGAGAGAGAGCTGATTGGTACGTCCTGTGTTGGGTGTTGCTCAGAGAGCTGATTGGTACGTCCTGTGCTGGTTGTTGCTCAGAGAGAGAGCTGATTGGTACGTCCTGTGTTGCTCAGAGAGAGCTGATTGGTATGTCCTGTGTTGGGTGTTGCTCAGAGAGAGCTGATTGGTACGTCCTGTGTTGGTTGTTGCTCAGAGAGAGCTGATTGGTACGTCCTGTGTTGGTTGTTGCTCAGACAGTTTTTGTAAAGTATTTTGTAGCCGGTCCTGCTGAGGTATGTTTTTGTCACAAGGACTGTGTTTTGATTATTGAAATTGTTCACCTTACGTTAGTATTATTCTGTTTTTGTTCCCAGGGTGGAAGGGAAAGGCACTTTGGGAGTGTTTAGGCAAGAGGCCCGCGGGCATACATATACCCGTAGTATGTACTGTCTATGCCCACTAGGTAAGACCTGGGCGGACCATCCCCTGTATTTTTTTAGTGTGCTAGTTAGTTTAGGCTCTAACTTTTACTTTCTTTGCTTTGGTTTCATCCAGCACCTTCTCTCCCAAAAATACTGTGTGAAGGAAAAATTCCCTGTTAACGGTAAAATTCTCTGCTTCTCTCATCCTTACCCGCACCTGCAATCACATACCTCTTTACCTCCACCTACAGTCACATACCTCTTTACCTCCACCTACAGTCCCATACCTCTTTACCTCCACCTGCAATCACATACCTCTTTACCTCCACCTACAGTCACATACCTCTTTACCTCCACCTACAGTCACATACCTCTTTACCTCCACCTACAGTCCCATACCTCTTTACCTCCACCTACAGTCCCATACCTCTATACCTCCACCTACAGTCCCATACCTCTTTACCTCCACCTACAGTCCCATACCTCTTTACCTCCACCTACAGTCCCATACCTCTTTACCTCCACCTACAGTCACATACCTCTTTACCGCCACCTACAGTCACATACCTCTTTACCTCCACCTACAGTCACATACCTCTTTACCTCCACCTACAGTCACATACCTCTTTACCGCCACATACCTCTTTACCTCCACCTACAGTCCCATACCTCTTTACCTCCGCCTACAGTCCCATACCTCTTTACCTCCGCCTACAGTCCCATACCTCTTTACCTCCGCCTACAGTCCCATACCTCTTTACCTCCGCCTACAGTCCCATACCTCTTTACCTCCGCCTACAGTCCCATACCTCTTTACCTCCGCCTACAGTCCCATACCTCTTTACCTCCGCCTACAGTCCCATACCTCTTTACCTCTGCCTACAGTCCCATACCTCTTTACCTCTGCCTACAGTCCCATACCTCTTTACCTCCGCCTACAGTCCCATACCTCTTTACCTCCGCCTACAGTCACATACCTCTTTACCTCCGCCTACAGTCCCACATACCTCTTTACCGCCACATACCTCTTTACCTCCACCTACAGTCCCATACCTCTTTACCTCCACCTACAGTCCCATACCTCTTTACCTCCGCCTACAGTCCCATACCTCTTTACCTCCGCCTACAGTCCCATACCTCTTTACCTCCGCCTACAGTCCCATACCTCTTTACCTCCGCCTACAGTCCCATACCTCTTTACCTCCGCCTACAGTCCCATACCTCTTTACCTCCGCCTACAGTCCCATACCTCTTTACCTCCGCCTACAGTCCCATACCTCTTTACCTCCGCCTACAGTCCCATACCTCTTTACCTCCGCCTACAGTCCCATACCTCTTTACCTCCGCCTACAGTCACATACCTCTTTACCTCCGCCTACAGTCCCATACCTCTTTACCTCCGCCTACAGTCACATACCTCTTTACCTCCACCTACAGTCCCATACCTCTATACCTCCGCCTACAGTCACATACCTCTTTACCTCCACCTACAGTCACATACCTCTTTACCTCCACCTACAGTCACATACCTCTTTACCTCCACCTACAGTCACATACCTCTTTACCTCCACCTACAGTCCCATACCTCTATACCTCCACCTACAGTCACATACCTCTTTACCTCCACCTACAGTCACATACCTCTTTACCTCCACCTACAGTCACTCTTTACCTCCACCTACAGTCACATACCTCTTTACCTCCACCTACAGTCACATACCTCTTTACCTCCACCTACAGTCCCATACCTCTATACCTCCACCTACAGTCACATACTTCTTTACCGCCACCTACAGTCCCATACCTCTTTACCTCCACCTACAGTCCCATACCTCTTTACCTCCACCTACAGTCACATACCTCTATACCTCCGCCTACAGTCCCATACCTCTTTACCTCCACCTACAGTCCCATACCTCTTTACCTCCGCCTACAGTCCCATACCTCTTTACCTCCGCCTACAGTCCCATACCTCTTTACCTCCGCCTACAGTCCCATACCTCTTTACCTCCGCCTACAGTCCCATACCTCTTTACCTCCGCCTACAGTCCCATACCTCTTTACCTCCGCCTACAGTCCCATACCTCTTTACCTCCGCCTACAGTCCCATACCTCTTTACCTCCGCCTACAGTCCCATACCTCTTTACCTCCGCCTACAGTCCCATACCTCTTTACCTCCGCCTACAGTCCCATACCTCTTTACCTCCGCCTACAGTCCCATACCTCTTTACCTCCGCCTACAGTCCCATACCTCTTTACCTCCGCCTACAGTCCCATACCTCTTTACCTCCGCCTACAGTCCCATACCTCTTTACCTCCGCCTACAGTCCCATACCTCTTTACCTCCGCCTACAGTCCCATACCTCTTTACCTCCGCCTACAGTCCCATACCTCTTTACCTCCGCCTACAGTCCCATACCTCTTTACCTCCGCCTACAGTCCCATACCTCTTTACCTCCGCCTACAGTCCCATACCTCTTTACCTCCGCCTACAGTCCCATACCTCTTTACCTCCGCCTACAGTCCCATACCTCTTTACCTCCGCCTACAGTCACATACCTCTTTACCTCCACCTACAGTCCCATACCTCTATACCTCCACCTACAGTCACATACCTCTTTACCTCCACCTACAGTCACATACCTCTTTACCTCCACGGGGTGTTGCGTTCCCTCCAAGAGGCGTACGTAACCGGCAGCTTCACTGAATAAAAACACCAGTCTCCACGTTAGCATCCCGGAGTCGCCTTACCATTGTTGAGATTATCAGTTGGATGTGCTCTCTGCAAAGTTTTGTATAGTTTACCTGTAATATATCCTTTTCTGACTGACATATCCCTCAAAAGATTGCTGTGAGGTCCAAAATAAAAAAATGTCTTGATGAAACTTTTAACTTGCATGTGATAATATCTACATTAGTCAATCCAAAAATCCTTTTCAATTCTCTCTTGGAAATAAATGTACAGCTGAAGTCAGAAGTTTACATACACCTTAGCCAAATACATTTAAACTCAGTTTTTCACAATTCCTGACATTTAATCAGAGTAAAAATTACCTGTATTAGGTCAGTTAAGCTCACCACTTTATTCTAAGAATGTGAAATGTCAGAAAAATATTAGAATTATTTATTTCAGCTTTTATTTCTTCACATTCCCAGTGGGTCAGTAGTTGACATACACACAATTAGTATTTGGTAGCATTGCCTTTAAATTGTTTAACTTGGGTCAAACGTTTCGGGTAGCCTTCCACAAGCTTCCCACAATAATTTGGGTGAATTTTGGCCCATTCCTCTTGACACAGCTGGTGTAAATGAGTCGGGATTGTAGGCCTCCTTGCT
Source organism: Salvelinus alpinus (assembly GCF_045679555.1). NCBI lineage: Eukaryota > Metazoa > Chordata > Actinopteri > Salmoniformes > Salmonidae > Salvelinus > Salvelinus alpinus. Next base: position 43,184,697 of record NC_092111.1, on the reverse strand, counting down.
CGCAAAAATAACTAATTAAATAAATACTTGTGTCATGCACAAAGTAGATGTCTTAACTGACTTGCCACAACTAGTTTGTTAACAAGAATTTTGTGGAGTGGTTGAAAAACAAGTTTTAATGATTCCAACCTAAGTGTAGGTAAACTTCCGACATCAACGGTATTTCCTGTTACAAAGCTATTTACAGTTTCCATGCCTTTAGTTTAACATGTGGACCAATTTATCGTTGAATTCATTTTCCAACAATGAAAGATAAAGATGGCAAATATGAAATAGATATAGGAGAAATAATACTACTATATGACTTTAGTAAATCCTACCATAATACTACTATATCACTTTAGTAAATCATACTATAATACTACTATAGTAAATCCTACCATAATACTACTATATCACTTTAGTAAATCATACTACTATAGTAAATCCTACCATAATACTACTATATCACTTTAGTAAATCATACTATAATACTACTATATCACTTTAGTAAATCATACTATAATACTACTATAGTAAATCCTACCATAATACTACTATATCACGTTAGTAAATTATACTATAATACTACTATATCACTTTAGTAAATTATACTATAATACTACTATAGTAAATCCTACAATAATACTACTATATCACTTTAGTAAATCCTACAATAATACTACTATATCACTTTAGTAAATCATACTATAATACTACTATAGTAAATCCTATCATAATACTATATCACTTTAGTAAATCATACTATAATACTACTATAGTGTGATAATAAATCCTACTCAAATACTACTATGGTATTATAGTAAATCCTACTATAATACAACTATAGTAAATACTATTATAGAACTATAGTAACTCATACTATAATACTACTATATTAAATCCTAAAATAGTAAATACTACCATAATATGTCTATAGTACTACAGTATATCATAATATAATACTACTATAGTAAATAGTACTATACATATTACTATTAATATTACTCCTACTAATATTACTAAATACTACTATTGTACTATAGTATAATACTATTATAGAACTATAGTAACTCATACTATAATACTACTATATTAAATCCTAAAATAGTAAATACTACAATAATGTCTATAGTACTACAGTATATCATAATATAATACTACTATAGTAAATACTACTAAAAATATTACTATTAATATTACTCCTACTAATATTACTAAATACTACTATTGTACTATAGTATAATACTACTACAGTAAAAACCAATATAACACAACTATAGTTCTACGGTAAATAATGCTGCTAAATACCCAGTCAATAACAATAACAAGGCTATATAAAGGGAGTACCAGTACTTAGTCGATGCAGCAGTACGAGGGAATTGAGGTGGCTATGTACATATTGGTATCATACTAATATAGCCGGCACTACTATCGTCCTTTTCTACCACTTCTACACGTATTTCCCAAAACATTAGACTACTGACCCGCTATTTTCAACTCTCCATTTCACAGATGATCTTTTATTGAATTCTGACATTGTTCTTCCTCGACTCAGGGGATAGAAGTCCACATTTTCTGCCCAAGTTCCCAAAAGCATTTGGTGATTGGTGTGTATTTGGCGATACAGTTACTCTATTGCTGAGACTACACACTAGATACAGTTAGACGCTATAGCTGAGACTACACACTAGATACAGTTAGACTCTATAGCTGAGACTACACACTAGATACAGTTAGACTCTATAGCTGAGACTACACACTAGATACAGTTAGACTCTATAGCTGAGACTACACACTAACACTAGATACAGTTAGACTATATAGCTGAGACTACACACTAGATACAGTTAGACTATATAGCTGAGACTACACACTAACACTAGATACAGTTAGACCCTATAGCTGAGACTACACACTAACACTAGATACAGTTAGACTCTATAGCTGAGACTACACACTAGATACAGTTAGACTCTATAGCTGAGACTACACACTAACACTAGATACAGTTAGACCCTATAGCTGAGACTACACACTAGATACAGTTAGACTCTATAGCTGAGACTACACACTAACACTAGATACAGTTAGACTCTATAGCTGAGACTACACACTAACACTAGATACAGTTAGACTCTATAGCTGAGACTACACACTAGATACAGTTAGACTCTATAGCTGAGACTACACACTAGATACAGTTAGACTCTATAGCTGAGACTACACAATAGATACAGTTAGACTCTATAGCTGAGACTACACACTAACACTAGATACAGTTAGACTCTATAGCTGGAACTACACACCAGATACAGTTAGACTCTATAGCTGAGACTACACACTAGATACAGTTAGACTCTATAGCTGGAACTACACACCAGATACAGTTAGACCCTATAGCTGAGACTACACACTAGATACAGTTAGACTCTATAGCTGAGACTACACACTAGATACAGTTAGACTCTATAGCTGGGACTACACTAACACTAGATACAGTTAGACTCTATAGCTGAGACTACACTAACACTAGATACAGTTAGACTCTATAGCTGAGACTACACACTAGATACAGTTAGACTCTATAGCTGAGACTACACACTAACACTAGATACAGTTAGACTCTATAGCTGAGACTACACACTAGATACAGTTAGACTCTATAGCTGGGACTACACTAACACTAGATACAGTTAGACTCTATAGCTGAGACTACACTAACACTAGATACAGTTAGACTCTATAGCTGAGACTACACACTAGATACAGTTAGACTCTATAGCTGGGACTACACACTAACACTAGATACAGTTAGACTCTATAGCTGAGACTACACACTAGATACAGTTAGACTCTATAGCTGAGACTACACTAACACTAGATACAGTTAGACTCTATAGCTGAGACTACACACTAGATACAGTTAGACTCTATAGCTGAGACTACACACTAGATACAGTTAGACTCTATAGCTGAGACTACACACTAACACTAGATACAGTTAGACTCTATAGCTGAGACTACACACTAGATACAGTTAGACTCTATAGCTGAGACTACACACTAGATACAGTTAGACTCTATAGCTGAGAGTACACACTAGATACAGTTAGACTCTATAGCTGAGACTACACACTAGATACAGTTAGACCCTATAGCTGAGACTACACACTAACACTAGATACAGTTAGACTCTATAGCTGAGACTACACACTAGATACAGTTAGACTCTATAGCTGAGACTACACACTAACACTAGATACAGTTAGACTATATAGCTGAGACTACACACTAGATACAGTTAGACTCTATAGCTGAGACTACACACTAGATACAGTTAGACCCTATAGCTGAGACTACACACTAACACTAGATACAGTTAGACTCTATAGCTGAGACTACACACTAGATACAGTTAGACTCTATAGCTGAGACTACACACTAACACTAGATACAGTTAGACTCTATAGCTGAGACTACACACTAGATACAGTTAGACTCTATAGCTGAGACTACACACTAGATACAGTTAGACTCTATAGCTGAGGCTACACACTAGATACAGTTAGACTCTATAGCTGAGACTACACACTAGATACAGTTAGACTCTATAGCTGAGACTACACACTAGATACAGTTAGACTCTATAGCTGAGACTACACACTAGATACAGTTAGACTCTATAGCTGAGACTACACACTAACACTAGATACAGTTAGACTATATAGCTGAGACTACACACTAGATACAGTTAGACTCTATAGCTGAGACTACACACTAGATACAGTTAGACTCTATAGCTGAGACTACACATTAGATACAGTTAGACTCTATAGCTGAGACTACACATTAGATAGTTAGACTCTATAGCTGAGACTACACACTAGATACAGTTAGACTCTATAGCTGAGACTACACACTATATACAGTTAGACTCTATAGCTGAGACTACACACTAACACTAGATACAGTTAGACTCTATAGCTGAGACTACACACTAGATACAGTTAGACTCTATAGCTGAGACTACACACCAGATACAGTTAGACTCTATAGCTGAGACTACACACTAACACTAGATACAGTTAGACTCTATAGCTGAGACTACACACTAGATACAGTTAGACTCTATAGCTGAGACTACACACTAGATACAGTTAGACTCTATAGCTGAGACTACACACTAGATACAGTTAGACTCTATAGCTGAGACTACACACTAACACTAGATACAGTTAGACTCTATAGCTGAGACTACACACTAGATACAGTTAGACTCTATAGCTGAGACTACACACTAGATACAGTTAGACCCTATAGCTGAGACTACACACTAGATACAGTTAGACTCTATAGCTGAGACTACACACTATAACTAGATACAGTTAGACTCTATAGCTGAGACTACACACTAGATACAGTTAGACTCTATAGCTGAGACTACACACTAGATACAGTTAGACTATATAGCTGAGACTACACACTAGATACAGTTAGACTCTATAGCTGAGACTACACACTAGATACAGTTAGACTCTATAGCTGAGACTACACATTAGATACAGTTAGACTCTATAGCTGAGACTACACACTAGATACAGTTAGACTCTATAGCTGAGACTACACACTAGATACAGTTAGACCCTATAGCTGACGTTACACACTAACACTAGATACAGTTAGACTCTATAGCTGAGACTACACACTAGATACAGTTAGACTCTATAGCTGAGACTACACACTAGATACAGTTAGACTCTATAGCTGAGACTACACACTAGATACAGTTAGACTCTATAGCTGAGACTACACACTAGATACAGTTAGACTCTATAGCTGAGACTACACACTAGATACAGTTAGACCCTATAGCTGAGACTACACACTAGATACAGTTAGACTCTATAGCTGAGACTACACACTAGACTAGATACAGTTAGACTCTATAGCTGAGACTACACACTAGATACAGTTAGACCCTATAGCTGAGACTACACACTAGATACAGTTAGACTCTATAGCTGAGACTACACACTAGATACAGTTAGACTCTATAGCTGAGACTACACACTAACACTAGATACAGTTAGACTCTATAGCTGAGACTATACACTAGATACAGTTAGACTCTATAGCTGAGACTACACACTAACACTAGATACAGTTAGACTCTATAGCTGAGACTATACACTAGATACAGTTAGACTCTATAGCTGAGACTACACATTCGATACAGTTAGACCCTATAGCTGAGACTACACACTAGATACAGTTAGACTCTATAGCTGAGACTACACACTAACACTAGATACAGTTAGACCCTATAGCTGAGACTACACACTAGATACAGTTAGACTCTATAGCTGAGACTACACACTAACACTAGATACAGTTAGACTCTATAGCTGAGACTACACACTAGATACAGTTAGACTCTATAGCTGAGACTACACACTAGATACAGTTAGACTCTATAGCTGGGACTACACACTAGATACAGTTAGACTCTATAGCTGAGACTACACACTAACACTAGATACAGTTAGACTCTATAGCTGAGACTACACACTAGATACAGTTAGACCCTATAGCTGAGACTACACACTAGATACAGTTAGACTCTATAGCTGAGACTACACACTAGATACAGTTAGACTCTATAGCTGAGACTACACACTAGATACAGTTAGACTCTATAGCTGAGACTACACACTAGATACAGTTAGACTCTATAGCTGAGACTACACACTAGATACAGTTAGACTCTATAGCTGAGACTACACACTAGATACAGTTAGACTCTATAGCTGAGACTACACACTAGATACAGTTAGACTCTATAGCTGAGACTACACACTAGATACAGTTAGACTCTATAGCTGAGACTACACACTAAGATACAGTTAGACCCTATAGCTGAGACTACACACTAGATACAGTTAGACCCTATAGCTGAGACTACACACTAGATACAGTTAGACTCTATAGCTGAGACTACACACTAACACTAGATACAGTTAGACTCTATAGCTGAGACTACACACTAGATACAGTTAGACCCTATAGCTGAGACTACACACTAGATACAGTTAGACTCTATAGCTGAGACTACACACTAACACTAGATACAGTTAGACCCTATAGCTGAGACTACACACTAACACTAGATACAGTTAGACTCTATAGCTGAGACTACACACTAGATACAGTTAGACTCTATAGCTGAGACTACACACTAGATACAGTTAGACTCTATAGCTGAGACTACACACTAGATACAGTTAGACTCTATAGCTGAGACTACACACTAGATACAGTTAGACTCTATAGCTGAGACTACACACTAACACTAGATACAGTTAGACTCTATAGCTGAGACTACACACTAGATACAGTTACTCTATAGCTGACACTACACACTAACACTAGATACAGTTAGACTCTATAGCTGAGACTACACACTAGATACAGTTAGACCCTATAGCTGAGACTACACACTAGATACAGTTAGACTCTATAGCTGAGACTACACACTAGATACAGTTAGACTCTATAGCTGAGACTACACACTAGATACAGTTAGACTCTATAGCTGAGACTACACACTAACACTAGATACAGTTAGACTCTATAGCTGAGACTACACACTAACACTAGATACAGTTAGACCCTATAGCTGAGACTACACACTAGATACAGTTAGACCCTATAGCTGAGACTACACACTAGATACAGTTAGACTCTATAGCTGAGACTACACACTAACACTAGATACAGTTAGACTCTATAGCTGAGACTACACACTAACACTAGATACAGTTAGACTCTATAGCTGAGACTACACACTAACACTAGATACAGTTAGACTCTATAGCTGAGACTACACACTAACACTAGATACAGTTAGACTCTATAGCTGAGACTACACACTAGATACAGTTAGACTCTATAGCTGAGACTACACACTAGATACAGTTAGACTCTATAGCTGAGACTACACACTAGATACAGTTAGACTCTATAGCTGAGACTACACACTAGATACAGTTAGACTCTATAGCTGAGACTACACACTAGATACAGTTAGACTCTATAGCTGAGACTACACACTAGATACAGTTAGACTCTATAGCTGAGACTACACACTAACACTAGATACAGTTAGACTCTATAGCTGAGACTACACACTAGATACAGTTAGACTCTATAGCTGAGACTACACACTAGATACAGTTAGACTCTATAGCTGAGACTACACACTAGATACAGTTAGACTCTATAGCTGAGACTACACACTAGATACAGTTAGACCCTATAGCTGAGACTACACACTAGATACAGTTAGACTCTATAGCTGAGACTACACACTAGATACAGTTAGACCCTATAGCTGAGACTACACACTAGATACAGTTAGACTCTATAGCTGAGACTACACACTAGATACAGTTAGACTCTATAGCTGAGACTACACACTAGATACAGTTAGACTCTATAGCTGAGACTACACACTAGATACAGTTAGACCCTATAGCTGAGACTACACACTAGATACAGTTAGACCCTATAGCTGAGACTACACACTAGATACAGTTAGACTCTATAGCTGAGACTACACACTAGATACAGTTAGACCCTATAGCTGAGACTACACACTAGATACAGTTAGACTCTATAGCTGAGACTACACACTAGATACAGTTAGACTCTATAGCTGAGACTACACACTAGATACAGTTAGACTCTATAGCTGAGACTACACACTAGATACAGTTAGACTCTATAGCTGAGACTACACACTAACACTAGATACAGTTAGACTCTATAGCTGAGACTACACACTAGATACAGTTAGACTCTATAGCTGAGACTACACACTAGATACAGTTAGACTCTATAGCTGAGACTACACACTAGATACAGTTAGACCCTATAGCTGAGACTACACACTAGATACAGTTAGACCCTATAGCTGAGACTACACACTAGATACAGTTAGACTCTATAGCTGAGACTACACACTAGATACAGTTAGACCCTATAGCTGAGACTACACACTAGATACAGTTAGACTCTATAGCTGAGACTACACACTAGATACAGTTAGACTCTATAGCTGAGACTACACACTAGATACAGTTAGACTCTATAGCTGAGACTACACACTAACACTAGATACAGTTAGACTCTATAGCTGAGACTACACACTAGATACAGTTAGACTCTATAGCTGAGACTACACACTAGATACAGTTAGACCCTATAGCTGAGACTACACACTAGATACAGTTAGACCATATAGCTGAGACTACACACTAGATACAGTTAGACTCTATAGCTGAGACTACACACTAACACTAGATACATTTAGACTCTATAGCTGAGACTACACACTAGATACAGTTAGACTCTATAGCTGAGACTACACACTAGATACAGTTAGACTCTATAGCTGAGACTACACACTAACACTAGATACAGTTAGACTCTATAGCTGAGACTACACACTAGATACAGTTAGACTCTATAGCTGAGACTACACACTAGATACAGTTAGACTCTATAGCTGAGACTACACACTAGATACAGTTAGACTCTATAGCTGAGACTACACACTAGATACAGTTAGACTCTATAGCTGAGACTACACACTAGATACAGTTAGACTCTATAGCTGAGACTACACACTAGACACAGTTAGACTCTATAGCTGAGACTACACACTAGATACAGTTAGACTCTATAGCTGAGACTACACACTAGATACAGTTAGACTCTATAGCTGAGACTACACACTAGATACAGTTAGACTCTATAGCTGAGACTACACACTAGATACAGTTAGACTCTATAGCTGAGACTACACACTAGATACAGTTAGACTCTATAGCTGAGACTACACACTAGATACAGTTAGACTCTATAGCTGAGACTACACACTAGATACAGTTAGACTCTATAGCTGAGACTACACACTAGATACAGTTAGACCCTATAGCTGAGACTACACACTAGATACAGTTAGACTCTATAGCTGAGACTACACACTAACACTAGATACAGTTAGACCCTATAGCTGAGACTACACACTAGATACAGTTAGACCCTATAGCTGAGACTACACACTAGATACAGTTAGACTCTATAGCTGAGACTACACACTAACACTAGATACAGTTAGACTCTATAGCTGAGACTACACACTAACACTAGATACAGTTAGACTCTATAGCTGAGACTACACACTAACACTAGATACAGTTAGACCCTATAGCTGAGACTACACACTAACACTAGATACAGTTAGACTCTATAGCTGAGACTACACACTAGATACAGTTAGACTCTATAGCTGAGACTACACACTAGATACAGTTAGACTCTATAGCTGAGACTACACACTAACACTAGATACAGTTAGACTCTATAGCTGAGACTACACACTAACACTAGATACAGTTAGACTCTATAGCTGAGACTACACACTAGATACAGTTAGACTCTATAGCTGAGACTACACACTAACACTAGATACAGTTAGACTCTATAGCTGAGACTACACACTAGATACAGTTAGACTCTATAGCTGACACTACACACTAACACTAGATACAGTTAGACTCTATAGCTGAGACTACACACTAGATACAGTTAGACCCTATAGCTGAGACTACACACTAGATACAGTTAGACTCTATAGCTGAGACTACACACTAGATACAGTTAGACTCTATAGCTGAGACTACACACTAGATACAGTTAGACTCTATAGCTGAGACTACACACTAACACTAGATACAGTTAGACTCTATAGCTGAGACTACACACTAACACTAGATACAGTTAGACCCTATAGCTGAGACTACACACTAGATACAGTTAGACTCTATAGCTGAGACTACACACTAGATACAGTTAGACTCTATAGCTGAGACTACACACTAGATACAGTTAGACTCTATAGCTGAGACTACACACTAACACTAGATACAGTTAGACTCTATAGCTGAGACTACACACTAACACTAGATACAGTTAGACCCTATAGCTGAGACTACACACTAGATACAGTTAGACTCTATAGCTGAGACTACACACTAGATACAGTTAGACTCTATAGCTGAGACTACACACTAGATACAGTTAGACTCTATAGCTGAGACTACACACTAGATACAGTTAGACTCTATAGCTGAGACTACACACTAGATACAGTTAGACTCTATAGCTGAGACTACACACTAGATACAGTTAGACTCTATAGCTGAGACTACACACTAGATACAGTTAGACTCTATAGCTGAGACTACACACTAGATACAGTTAGACTCTATAGCTGAGACTACACACTAGATACAGTTAGACCCTATAGCTGAGACTACACACTAGATACAGTTAGACTCTATAGCTGAGACTACACACTAACACTAGATACAGTTAGACCCTATAGCTGAGACTACACACTAACACTAGATACAGTTAGACCCTATAGCTGAGACTACACACTAACACTAGATACAGTTAGACCCTATAGCTGAGACTACACACTAGATACAGTTAGACCCTATAGCTGAGACTACACACTAGATACAGTTAGACTCTATAGCTGAGACTACACACTAACACTAGATACAGTTAGACTCTATAGCTGAGACTACACACTAACACTAGATACAGTTAGACTCTATAGCTGAGACTACACACTAACACTAGATACAGTTAGACCCTATAGCTGAGACTACACACTAACACTAGATACAGTTAGACTCTATAGCTGAGACTACACACTAGATACAGTTAGACTCTATAGCTGAGACTACACACTAGATACAGTTAGACTCTATAGCTGAGACTACACACTAACACTAGATACAGTTAGACTCTATAGCTGAGACTACACACTAACACTAGATACAGTTAGACTCTATAGCTGAGACTACACACTAGATACAGTTAGACTCTATAGCTGAGACTACACACTAACACTAGATACAGTTAGACTCTATAGCTGAGACTACACACTAGATACAGTTAGACTCTATAGCTGACACTACACACTAACACTAGATACAGTTAGACTCTATAGCTGAGACTACACACTAGATACAGTTAGACCCTATAGCTGAGACTACACACTAGATACAGTTAGACTCTATAGCTGAGACTACACACTAGATACAGTTAGACTCTATAGCTGAGACTACACACTAGATACAGTTAGACTCTATAGCTGAGACTACACACTAACACTAGATACAGTTAGACTCTATAGCTGAGACTACACACTAACACTAGATACAGTTAGACCCTATAGCTGAGACTACACACTAGATACAGTTAGACTCTATAGCTGAGACTACACACTAGATACAGTTAGACCCTATAGCTGAGACTACACACTAGATACAGTTAGACTCTATAGCTGAGACTACACACTAGATACAGTTAGACTCTATAGCTGAGACTACACACTAACACTAGATACAGTTAGACTCTATAGCTGAGACTACACACTAACACTAGATACAGTTAGACTCTATAGCTGAGACTACACACTAACACTAGATACAGTTAGACTCTATAGCTGAGACTACACACTAGATACAGTTAGACTCTATAGCTGAGACTACACACTAACACTAGATACAGTTAGACTCTATAGCTGAGACTACACACTAGATACAGTTAGACCCTATAGCTGAGACTACACACTAGATACAGTTAGACTCTATAGCTGAGACTACACACTAGATACAGTTAGACTCTATAGCTGAGACTACACACTAGATACAGTTAGACTCTATAGCTGAGACTACACACTAACACTAGATACAGTTAGACTCTATAGCTGAGACTACACACTAACACTAGATACAGTTAGACCCTATAGCTGAGACTACACACTAGATACAGTTAGACTCTATAGCTGAGACTACACACTAGATACAGTTAGACTCTATAGCTGAGACTACACACTAGATACAGTTAGACTCTATAGCTGAGACTACACACTAACACTAGATACAGTTAGACTCTATAGCTGAGACTACACACTAGATACAGTTAGACTCTATAGCTGACACTACACACTAACACTAGATACAGTTAGACTCTATAGCTGAGACTACACACTAGATACAGTTAGACCCTATAGCTGAGACTACACACTAGATACAGTTAGACTCTATAGCTGAGACTACACACTAGATACAGTTAGACTCTATAGCTGAGACTACACACTAGATACAGTTAGACTCTATAGCTGAGACTACACACTAACACTAGATACAGTTAGACTCTATAGCTGAGACTACACACTAACACTAGATACAGTTAGACCCTATAGCTGAGACTACACACTAGATACAGTTAGACTCTATAGCTGAGACTACACACTAGATACAGTTAGACTCTATAGCTGAGACTACACACTAGATACAGTTAGACTCTATAGCTGAGACTACACACTAGATACAGTTAGACTCTATAGCTGAGACTACACACTAGATACAGTTAGACTCTATAGCTGAGACTACACACTAGATACAGTTAGACTCTATAGCTGAGACTACACACTAGATACAGTTAGACTCTATAGCTGAGACTACACACTAGATACAGTTAGACTCTATAGCTGAGACTACACACTAGATACAGTTAGACTCTATAGCTGAGACTACACACTAGATACAGTTAGACCCTATAGCTGAGACTACACACTAGATACAGTTAGACTCTATAGCTGAGACTACACACTAGATACAGTTAGACTCTATAGCTGAGACTACACACTAGATACAGTTAGACTCTATAGCTGAGACTACACACTAGATACAGTTAGACTCTATAGCTGAGACTACACACTAGATACAGTTAGACTCTATAGCTGAGACTACACACTAGATACAGTTAGACTCTATAGCTGAGACTACACACTAACACTAGATACAGTTAGACCCTATAGCTGAGACTACACACTAGATACAGTTAGACTCTATAGCTGAAACTACACACTAGATACAGTTAGACCCTATAGCTGAGACTACACACTAGATACAGTTAGACCCTATAGCTGAGACTACACACTAGATACAGTTAGACTCTATAGCTGAGACTACACACTAGATACAGTTAGACTCTATAGCTGAGACTACACACTAGATACAGTTAGACTCTATAGCTGAGACTACACACTAACACTAGATATAGTTAGACTCTATAGCTGAGACTACACACTAGATACAGTTAGACTCTATATCTGAGACTACACACTAGATACAGTTAGACTCTATAGCTGAGACTACACACTAGATACAGTTAGACCCTATAGCTGAGACTACACACTAGATACAGTTAGACCCTATAGCTGAGACTACACACTAGATACAGTTAGACTCTATAGCTGAGACTACACACTAGATACAGTTAGACCCTATAGCTGAGACTACACACTAGATACAGTTAGACTCTATAGCTGAGACTACACACTAGATACAGTTAGACTCTATAGCTGAGACTACACACTAGATACAGTTAGACTCTATAGCTGAGACTACACACTAACACTAGATACAGTTAGACCCTATAGCTGAGACTACACACTAGATACAGTTAGACTCTATAGCTGAGACTACACACTAGATACAGTTAGACCCTATAGCTGAGACTACACACTAGATACAGTTAGACCCTATAGCTGAGACTACACACTAGATACAGTTAGACTCTATAGCTGAGACTACACACTAACACTAGATACAGTTAGACTCTATAGCTGAGACTACACACTAGATACAGTTAGACTCTATAGCTGAGACTACACACTCAGATACAGTTAGACTCTATAGCTGAGACTACACACTAACACTAGATACAGTTAGACTCTATAGCTGAGACTACACACTAGATACAGTTAGACTCTATAGCTGAGACTACACACTAGATACAGTTAGACTCTATAGCTGAGACTACACACTAGATACAGTTAGACTCTATAGCTGAGACTACACACTAGATACAGTTAGACTCTATAGCTGAGACTACACACTAGATACAGTTAGACTCTATAGCTGAGACTACACACTAACACTAGATACAGTTAGACCCTATAGCTGAGACTACACACTAGATACAGTTAGACCCTATAGCTGAGACTACACACTAGATACAGTTAGACTCTATAGCTGAGACTACACACTAACACTAGATACAGTTAGACTCTATAGCTGAGACTACACACTAACACTAGATACAGTTAGACTCTATAGCTGAGACTACACACTAACACTAGATACAGTTAGACCCTATAGCTGAGACTACACACTAACACTAGATACAGTTAGACTCTATAGCTGAGACTACACACTAGATACAGTTACTCTATAGCTGAGACTACACACTAGATACAGTTAGACTCTATAGCTGAGACTACACACTAACACTAGATACAGTTAGACTCTATAGCTGAGACTACACACTAACACTAGATACAGTTAGACTCTATAGCTGAGACTACACACTAGATACAGTTAGACTTTATAGCTGAGACTACACACTAACACTAGATACAGTTAGACTCTATAGCTGAGACTACACACTAGATACAGTTACTCTATAGCTGACACTACACACTAACACTAGATACAGTTAGACTCTATAGCTGAGACTACACACTAGATAGTTAGACCCTATAGCTGAGACTACACACTAGATACAGTTAGACTCTATAGCTGAGACTACACACTAGATACAGTTAGACTCTATAGCTGAGACTACACACTAGATACAGTTAGACTCTATAGCTGAGACTACACACTAACACTAGATACAGTTAGACTCTATAGCTGAGACTACACACTAACACTAGATACAGTTAGACCCTATAGCTGAGACTACACACTAGATACAGTTAGACTCTATAGCTGAGACTACACACTAGATACAGTTCGACTCTATAGCTGAGACTACACACTAGATACAGTTAGACTCTATAGCTGAGACTACACACTAACACTAGATACAGTTAGACCCTATAGCTGAGACTACACACTAGATACAGTTAGACCCTATAGCTGAGACTACACACTAGATACAGTTAGACTCTATAGCTGAGACTACACACTAACACTAGATACATTTAGACTCTATAGCTGAGACTACACACTATATACAGTTAGACTCTATAGCTGAGACTACACACTAGATACAGTTAGACTCTATAGCTGAGACTACACACTAACACTAGATACAGTTAGACTCTATAGCTGAGACTACACACTAGATACAGTTAGACTCTATAGCTGAGACTACACACTAGATACAGTTAGACTCTATAGCTGAGACTACACACTAGATACAGTTAGACTCTATAGCTGAGACTACACACTAGATACAGTTAGACTCTATAGCTGAGACTACACACTAGATACAGTTAGACTCTATAGCTGAGACTACACACTAGATACAGTTAGACTCTATAGTTGAGACTACACACTAGATACAGTTAGACTCTATAGCTGAGACTACACACTAGATACAGTTAGACTCTATAGCTGAGACTACACACTAGATACAGTTAGACCCTATAGCTGAGACTACACACTAGATACAGTTAGACTCTATAGCTGAGACTACACACTAACACTAGATACAGTTAGACCCTATAGCTGAGACTACACACTAGATACAGTTAGACCCTATAGCTGAGACTACACACTAGATACAGTTAGACTCTATAGCTGAGACTACACACTAACACTAGATACAGTTAGACTCTATAGCTGAGACTACACACTAACACTAGATACAGTTAGACTCTATAGCTGAGACTACACACTAACACTAGATACAGTTAGACCCTATAGCTGAGACTTCACACTAACACTAGATACAGTTAGACTCTATAGCTGAGACTACACACTAGATACAGTTACTCTATAGCTGAGACTACACACTAGATACAGTTAGACTCTATAGCTGAGACTACACACTAACACTAGATACAGTTAGACTCTATAGCTGAGACTACACACTAGATACAGTTAGACTCTATAGCTGAGACTACACACTAGATACAGTTAGACTCTATAGCTGAGACTACACACTAACACTAGATACAGTTAGGCTCTATAGCTGAGACTACACACTAGATACAGTTACTCTATAGCTGACACTACACACTAACACTAGATACAGTTAGACTCTATAGCTGAGACTACACACTAGATACAGTTAGACCCTATAGCTGAGACTACACACTAGATACAGTTAGACTCTATAGCTGAGACTACACACTAGATACAGTTAGACTCTATAGCTGAGACTACACACTAGATACAGTTAGACTCTATAGCTGAGACTACACACTAGATACAGTTAGACCCTATAGCTGAGACTACACACTAGATACAGTTAGACTCTATAGCTGAGACTACACACTAACACTAGATACAGTTAGACCCTATAGCTGAGACTACACACTAGATACAGTTAGACCCTATAGCTGAGACTACACACTAGATACAGTTAGACTCTATAGCTGAGACTACACACTAACACTAGATACAGTTAGACTCTATAGCTGAGACTACACACTAACACTAGATACAGTTAGACTCTATAGCTGAGACTACACACTAACACTAGATACAGTTAGACCCTATAGCTGAGACTTCACACTAACACTAGATACAGTTAGACTCTATAGCTGAGACTACACACTAGATACAGTTACTCTATAGCTGAGACTACACACTAGATACAGTTAGACTCTATAGCTGAGACTACACACTAACACTAGATACAGTTAGACTCTATAGCTGAGACTACACACTAACACTAGATACAGTTAGACTCTATAGCTGAGACTACACACTAGATACAGTTAGACTCTATAGCTGAGACTACACACTAACACTAGATACAGTTAGACTCTATAGCTGAGACTACACACTAGATACAGTTAGACTCTATAGCTGAGACTACACACTAACACTAGATACAGTTAGACTCTATAGCTGAGACTACACACTAGATACAGTTAGACTCTATAGCTGAGACTACACACTAGATACAGTTAGACTCTATAGCTGAGACTACACACTAGATACAGTTAGACTCTATAGCTGAGACTACACACTAACACTAGATACAGTTAGACTCTATAGCTGAGACTACACACTAGATACAGTTAGACTCTATAGCTGAGACTACACACTAGATACAGTTAGACTCTATAGCTGAGACTACACACTAGATACAGTTAGACCCTATAGCTGAGACTACACACTAGATACAGTTAGACTCTATAGCTGAGACTACACACTAGATACAGTTAGACTCTATAGCTGAGACTACACACTAGATACAGTTAGACTCTATAGCTGAGACTACACACTAACACTAGATACAGTTAGACTCTATAGCTGAGACTACACACTAGATACAGTTAGACTCTATAGCTGAGACTACACACTAGATACAGTTAGACTCTATAGCTGAGACTACACACTAGATACAGTTAGACCCTATAGCTGAGACTACACACTAGATACAGTTAGACTCTATAGCTGAGACTACACACTAACACTAGATACAGTTAGACTCTATAGCTGAGACTACACACTAGATACAGTTAGACCCTATAGCTGAGACTACACACTAGATACAGTTAGACTCTATAGCTGAGACTACACACTAGATACAGTTAGACTCTATAGCTGAGACTACACACTAGATACAGTTAGACTCTATAGCTGAGACTACACACTAACACTAGATACAGTTAGACTCTATAGCTGAGACTACACACTAGATACAGTTAGACTCTATAGCTGAGACTACACACTAGATACAGTTAGACTCTATAGCTGAGACTACACACTAGATACAGTTAGACTCTATAGCTGAGACTACACACTAGATACAGTTAGACTCTATAGCTGAGACTCACACACTAGATACAGTTAGACTCTATAGCTGAGACTACACACTAACACTAGATACAGTTAGACTCTATAGCTGAGACTACACACTAACACTAGATACAGTTAGACTCTATAGCTGAGACTACACACTAGATACAGTTAGACTCTATAGCTGAGACTACACACTAGATACAGTTAGACTCTATAGCTGAGACTACACACTAGATACAGTTAGACTCTATAGCTGAGACTACACACTAACACTAGATACAGTTAGACTCTATAGCTGAGACTACACACTAGATACAGTTAGACTCTATAGCTGAGACTACACACTAGATACAGTTAGACCCTATAGCTGAGACTACACACTAACACTAGATACAGTTAGACTCTATAGCTGAGACTACACACTAGATACAGTTAGACTCTATAGCTGAGACTACACACTAACACTAGATACAGTTAGACTCTATAGCTGAGACTACACACTAGATACAGTTAGACTCTATAGCTGAGACTACACACTAGATACAGTTAGACTCTATAGCTGAGACTACACACTAGATACAGTTAGACTCTATAGCTGAGACTACACACTAGATACAGTTAGACCCTATAGCTGAGACTACACACTAGATACAGTTAGACTCTATAGCTGAGACTACACACTAGATACAGTTAGACTCTATAGCTGAGACTACACACTAGATACAGTTAGACTCTATAGCTGAGACTACACACTAGATACAGTTAGACTCTATAGCTGAGACTACACACTAGATACAGTTAGACTCTATAGCTGAGACTACACACTAACACTAGATACAGTTAGACTCTATAGCTGAGACTACACACTAGATACAGTTAGACTCTATAGCTGAGACTACACACTAGATACAGTTAGACTCTATAGCTGAGACTACACACTAGATACAGTTAGACTCTATAGCTGAGACTACACACTAGATACAGTTAGACCCTATAGCTGAGACTACACACTAACACTAGATACAGTTAGACTCTATAGCTGAGACTACACACTAGATACAGTTAGACTCTATAGCTGAGACTACACACTAACACTAGATACAGTTAGACTCTATAGCTGAGACTACACACTAACACTAGATACAGTTAGACTCTATAGCTGAGACTACACACTAACACTAGATACAGTTAGACTCTATAGCTGAGACTACACACTAGATACAGTTAGACTCTATAGCTGAGACTACACACTAGATACAGTTAGACTCTATAGCTGAGACTACACACTAACACTAGATACAGTTAGACTCTATAGCTGAGACTACACACTAGATACAGTTAGACTCTATAGCTGAGACTACACACTAGATACAGTTAGACTCTATAGCTGAGACTACACACTAGATACAGTTAGACTCTATAGCTGAGACTACACACTAACACTAGATACAGTTAGACTCTATAGCTGAGACTACACACTAGATACAGTTAGACTCTATAGCTGAGACTACACACTAACACTAGATACAGTTAGACCCTATAGCTGAGACTACACACTAACACTAGATACAGTTAGACTCTATAGCTGAGACTACACACTAGATACAGTTAGACTCTATAGCTGAGACTACACACTAGATACAGTTAGACTCTATAGCTGAGACTACACACTAGATACAGTTAGACTCTATAGCTGAGACTACACACTAACTAGATACAGTTAGACTCTATAGCTGAGACTACACACTAGATACAGTTAGACTCTATAGCTGAGACTACACACTAGATACAGTTAGACCCTATAGCTGAGACTACACACTAGATACAGTTAGACTCTATAGCTGAGACTACACACTAGATACAGTTAGACTCTATAGCTGAGACTACACACTAGATACAGTTAGACTCTATAGCTGAGACTACACACTAACACTAGATACAGTTAGACTCTATAGCTGAGACTACACACTAGATACAGTTAGACTCTATAGCTGAGACTACACACTAGATACAGTTAGACTCTATAGCTGAGACTACACACTAACACTAGATACAGTTAGACTCTATAGCTGAGACTACACACTAGATACAGTTAGACTCTATAGCTGAGACTACACACTAGATACAGTTAGACTCTATAGCTGAGACTACACACTAGATACAGTTAGACTCTATAGCTGAGACTACACACTAACACTAGATACAGTTAGACCCTATAGCTGAGACTACACACTAGATACAGTTAGACTCTATAGCTGAGACTACACACTAGATACAGTTAGACTCTATAGCTGAGACTACACACTAACACTAGATACAGTTAGACTCTATAGCTGAGACTACACACTGAGATACAGTTAGACTCTATAGCTGAGACTACACACTAGATACAGTTAGACTCTATAGCTGAGACTACACACTAGATACAGTTAGACTCTATAGCTGAGACTACACACTAGATACAGTTAGACTCTATAGCTGAGACTACACACTAACACTAGATACAGTTAGACTCTATAGCTGAGACTACACACTAGATACAGTTAGACTCTATAGCTGAGACTACACACTAACACTAGATACAGTTAGACTCTATAGCTGAGACTACACACTAGATACAGTTAGACTCTATAGCTGAGACTACACACTAGATACAGTTAGACTCTATAGCTGAGACTACACTAACACTAGATACAGTTAGACTCTATAGCTGAGACTACACACTAGATACAGTTAGACTCTATAGCTGAGACTACACACTAGATACAGTTAGACTCTATAGCTGAGACTACACACTAACACTAGATACAGTTAGACTCTATAGCTGAGACTACACACTAGATACAGTTAGACTCTATAGCTGAGACTACACACTAGATACAGTTAGACTCTATAGCTGAGACTACACACTAGATACAGTTAGACTCTATAGCTGAGACTACACACTAGATACAGTTAGACTCTATAGCTGAGACTACACACTAGCATACAGTTAGACTCTATAGCTGAGACTACACACTAACACTAGATACAGTTAGACTCTATAGCTGAGACTACACACTAGATACAGTTAGACTCTATAGCTGAGACTACACACTAGATACAGTTAGACTCTATAGCTGAGACTACACACTAGATACAGTTAGACTCTATAGCTGAGACTACACACTAGATACAGTTAGACTCTATAGCTGAGACTACACACTAGATACAGTTAGACTCTATAGCTGAGACTACACACTAACACTAGATACAGTTAGACTCTATAGCTGAGACTACACACTAGATACAGTTAGACTCTATAGCTGAGACTACACACTAGATACAGTTAGACTCTATAGCTGAGACTACACACTAACACTAGATACAGTTAGACTCTATAGCTGAGACTACACACTAACACTAGATACAGTTAGACTCTATAGCTGAGACTACACACTAGATACAGTTAGACTCTATAGCTGAGACTACACACTAGATACAGTTAGACCCTATAGCTGAGACTACACACTAACACTAGATACAGTTAGACTCTATAGCTGAGACTACACACTAGATACAGTTAGACTCTATAGCTGAGACTACACACTAACACTAGATACAGTTAGACTATATAGCTGAGACTACACACTAACACTAGATACAGTTAGACTCTATAGCTGAGACTACACACTAACACTAGATACAGTTAGACTCTATAGCTGAGACTACACACTAGATACAGTTAGACTCTATAGCTGAGACTACACACTAACACTAGATACAGTTAGACTCTATAGCTGAGACTACACACTAGATACAGTTAGACTCTATAGCTGAGACTACACACTGAGAGATACAGTTAGACTCTATAGCTGAGACTACACACTAGATACAGTTAGACTCTATAGCTGAGACTACACACTAGATACAGTTAGACTCTATAGCTGAGACTACACACTAACACTAGATACAGTTAGACTCTATAGCTGAGACTACACACTAGATACAGTTAGACTCTATAGCTGAGACTACACACTAGATACAGTTAGACTCTATAGCTGAGACTACACACTAACACTGAGATACAGTTAGACCCTATAGCTGAGACTACACACTAACACTAGATACAGTTAGACTCTATAGCTGAGACTACACACTAGATACAGTTAGACTCTATAGCTGAGACTACACACTAGATACAGTTAGAGACTTCTATAGCTGAGACTACACACTAACACTAGATACAGTTAGACTCTATAGCTGAGACTACACACTAACACTAGATACAGTTAGACTCTATAGCTGAGACTACACACTAACCTGATACAGTTAGACTCTATAGCTGAGACTACACACTAGATACAGTTAGACTCTATAGCTGAGACTACACACTAGATACAGTTAGACCCTATAGCTGAGACTACACACTAACACTAGATACAGTTAGACTCTATAGCTGAGACTACAGCACTAGATAACAGTTAGACTCTATAGCTGAGACTACACACTGAGATACAGTTAGACTCTATAGCTGAGACTTACCACACTAGATACAGTTAGACTCTATAGCTGAGACTACACACTAACACTAGATACAGTTAGACTCTATAGCTGAGACTACACACTAGATACAGTTAGACTCTATAGCTGAGACTACACACTAACACTAGATACAGTTAGACTCTATAGCTGAGACTACACACTAGATACAGTTAGACTCTATAGCTGAGACTACACACTAACACTAGATACAGTTAGACTCTATAGCTGAGACTACACACTAGATACAGTTAGACTCTATAGCTGAGACTACACACTAGATACAGTTAGACCCTATAGCTGAGACTACACACTAGATACAGTTAGACCCTATAGCTGAGACTACACACTAGATACAGTTAGACTCTATAGCTGAGACTACACACTAGATACAGTTAGACTCTATAGCTGAGACTACACACTAGATACAGTTAGACTCTATAGCTGAGACTACACACTAACACTAGATACAGTTAGACTCTATAGCTGAGACTACACACTAGATACAGTTAGACTCTATAGCTGAGACTACACACTAGATACAGTTAGACTCTATAGCTGAGACTACACACTAGATACAGTTAGACTCTATAGCTGAGACTACACACTAACACTAGATACAGTTAGACTCTATAGCTGAGACTACACACTAGATACAGTTAGACTCTATAGCTGAGACTACACACTAGATACAGTTAGACCCTATAGCTGAGACTACACACTAGATACAGTTAGACCCTATAGCTGAGACTACACACTAGATACAGTTAGACCCTATAGCTGAGACTACACACTAGATACAGTTAGACTCTATAGCTGAGACTACACACTAGATACAGTTAGACTCTATAGCTGAGACTACACACTAGATACAGTTAGACCCTATAGCTGAGACTACACACTAACACTAGATACAGTTAGACCCTATAGCTGAGACTACACACTAGATACAGTTAGACTCTATAGCTGAGCTACATACTAACACTAGATACAGTTAGACTCTATAGCTGAGACTACACACTAGATACAGTTAGACTCTATAGCTGAGACCACACACTAACACTAGATACAGTTAGACTCTATAGCTGAGACTACACACTACATACAGTTAGACTCTATAGCTGAGACTACACACTAGATACAGTTAGACTCTATAGCTGAGACTACACACTAACACTAGATACAGTTAGACTCTATAGCTGAGACTACACACTAACACTAGATACAGTTAGACTCTATAGCTGAGACTACACACTAGATACAGTTAGACTCTATAGCTGAGACTACACACTAACACTAGATACAGTTAGACTCTATAGCTGAGACTACACACTAGATACAGTTAGACTCTATAGCTGAGACTACACACTAGACACAGTTAGACTCTATAGCTGAGGCTACACACTAGATACAGTTAGACTCTATAGCTGAGACTACACACTAACACTTGATACAGTTAGACCCTATAGCTGAGACTACACACTAGATACAGTTAGACCCTATAGCTGAGACTACACACTAGATACAGTTAGACTCTATAGCTGAGACTACACACTAACACTAGATACAGTTAGACTCTATAGCTGAGACTACACACTAACACTAGATACAGTTAGACTCTATAGCTGAGACTACACACTAACACTAGATACAGTTAGACCCTATAGCTGAGACTACACACTAACACTAGATACAGTTAGACTCTATAGCTGAGACTACACACTAGATACAGTTACTCTATAGCTGAGACTACACACTAGATACAGTTAGACTCTATAGCTGAGACTACACACTAACACTAGATACAGTTAGACTCTATAGCTGAGACTACACACTAACACTAGATACAGTTAGACTCTATAGCTGAGACTACACACTAGATACAGTTAGACCCTATAGCTGAGACTACACACTAACACTAGATACAGTTAGACTCTATAGCTGAGACTACACACTAGATACAGTTAGACACTATAGCTGAGACTACACACTAACACTAGATACAGTTAGACTCTATAGCTGAGACTACACACTAGATAGTTAGACCCTATAGCTGAGACTACAGCACTAGATACAGTTAGACTCTATAGCTGAGACTACACACTAGATACAGTTAGACTCTATAGCTGAGACTACACACTAACACTAGATACAGTTAGACTCTATAGCTGAGACTACACACTAACACTAGATACAGTTAGACTCTATAGCTGAGACTACACACTAACACTAGATACAGTTAGACTCTATAGCTGAGACTACACACTAGATACAGTTAGACTCTATAGCTGAGACTACACACTAACACTAGATACAGTTAGACCCTATAGCTGAGACTACACACTAGATACAGTTAGACCCTATAGCTGAGACTACACACTAGATACAGTTAGACTCTATAGCTGAGACTACACATTAACACTAGATACAGTTAGACTCTATAGCTGAGACTACACACTATATACAGTTAGACTCTATAGCTGAGACTACACCTACTAGATACAGTTAGACTCTATAGCTGAGACTACACACTAACACTAGATACAGTTAGACTCTATAGCTGAGACTACACACTAGATACAGTTAGACTCTATAGCTGAGACTACACACTAACACTAGACACAGTTAGACTCTATAGCTGAGACTACACACTAGATACAGTTAGACTCTATAGCTGAGACTACACACTAGACACAGTTAGACTCTATAGCTGAGACTACACACTAACACTAGATACAGTTAGACTCTATAGCTGAGACTACACACTAGACACAGTTAGACTCTATAGCTGAGACTACACACTAGATACAGTTAGACTCTATAGCTGAGACTACACACTACAAGATACAGTTAGACCCTATAGCTGAGACTACACACTAGATACAGTTAGACTCTATAGCTGAGACTACACACTAGATACAGTTAGACTCTATAGCTGAGACTACACACTAGACACAGTTAGACTCTATAGCTGAGACTACACACTAGATACAGTTAGACCCTATAGCTGAGCTACACACTAACACTAGATACAGTTAGACTCTATAGCTGAGACTACACACTAACACTAGATACAGTTAGACCCTATAGCTGAGACTACACACTAGATACAGTTAGACCCTATAGCTGAGACTACACACTAGATACAGTTAGACTCTATAGCTGAGACTACACACTAACACTAGATACAGTTAGACTCTATAGCTGAGACTACACACTAACACTAGATACAGTTAGACCCTATAGCTGAGACTACACACTAACACTAGATACAGTTAGACCCTATAGCTGAGACTTCACACTAACACTAGATACAGTTAGACTCTATAGCTGAGACTACACACTAGATACAGTTACTCTATAGCTGAGACTACACACTAGATACAGTTAGACTCTATAGCTGAGACTACACACTAACACTAGATACAGTTAGACTCTATAGCTGAGACTACACACTATACACAGTTAGACTCTATAGCTGAGACTACACACTAGATACAGTTAGACTCTATAGCTGAGACTACACACTAACACTAGATACAGTTAGGCTCTATAGCTGAGACTACACACTAGATACAGTTAGACTCTATAGCTGAGACTACACACTAACACTAGATACAGTTAGACTCTATAGCTGAGACTACACACTAGATACAGTTAGACCCTATAGCTGAGACTACACACTAGATACAGTTAGACTCTATAGCTGAGACTACACACTAACACTAGATACAGTTAGACCCTATAGCTGAGACTACACACTAGATACAGTTAGACCCTATAGCTGAGACTACACACTAGATACAGTTAGACTCTATAGCTGAGACTACACACTAACACTAGATACAGTTAGACTCTATAGCTGAGACTACACACTAACACTAGATACAGTTAGACTCTATAGCTGAGACTACACACTAGATACAGTTAGACTCTATAGCTGAGACTACACACTAGATACAGTTAGACTCTATAGCTGAGACTACACACTAACACTAGATACAGTTAGACTCTATAGCTGAGACTACACACTAACACTAGATACAGTTACTCTATAGCTTACACTACACACTAACACTAGATACAGTTAGACTCTATAGCTGAGACTACACACTAGATACAGTTAGACTCTATAGCTGAGACTACACACTAGATACAGTTAGACCCTATAGCTGAGACTACACACTAGATACAGTTAGACCCTATAGCTGAGACTACACACTAGATACAGTTAGACTCTATAGCTGAGAATACACACTAGATACAGTTAGACTCTATAGCTGAGACTACACACTAGATACAGTTAGACTCTATAGCTGAGACTACACACTAACACTAGATACAGTTAGACTCTATAGCTGAGACTACACACTAGATACAGTTAGACCCTATAGCTGAGACTACACACTAGATACAGTTAGACTCTATAGCTGAGACTACACACTAGATACAGTTAGACCCTATAGCTGAGACTACACACTAGATACAGTTAGACCCTATAGCTGAGACTACACACACTAGATACAGTTAGACTCTATAGCTGAGACTACACACTAGATACAGTTAGACCCTATAGCTGAGACTACACACTAGATACAGTTAGACTCTATAGCTGAGACTACACACTAGATACAGTTAGACTCTATAGCTGAGACTACACACTAGATACAGTTAGACTCTATAGCTGAGACTACACACTAACACTAGATTCAGTTAGACCCTATAGCTGAGACTACACACTAGATACAGTTAGACCCTATAGCTGAGACTACACACTAGATACAGTTAGACCCTATAGCTGAGACTACACACTAGATACAGTTAGACCCTATAGCTGAGACTACACACTAGATACAGTTAGACTCTATAGCTGAGACTACACACTAGATACAGTTAGACTCTATAGCTGAGACTACACACTAGATACAGTTAGACTCTATAGCTGAGACTACACACTAACACTAGATACAGTTAGACCCTATAGCTGAGACTACACACTAGATACAGTTAGACTCTATAGCTGAGACTACACACTAGATACAGTTAGACTCTATAGCTGAGACTACACACTAACACTAGATACAGTTAGACTCTATAGCTGAGACTACACACTAGATACAGTTAGACTCTATAGCTGAGACTACACACTAACACTAGATACAGTTAGACTCTATAGCTGAGACTACACACTAACACTAGATACAGTTAGACTCTATAGCTGAGACTACACACTAACACTAGATACAGTTAGACTCTATAGCTGAGACTACACACTAGATACAGTTAGACTCTATAGCTGAGACTACACACTAGATACAGTTAGACTCTATAGCTGAGACTACACACTAGATACAGTTAGACTCTATAGCTGAGACTACACACTAACACTAGATACAGTTAGACCCTATAGCTGAGACTACACACTAGATACAGTTAGACCCTATAGCTGAGACTACACACTAGATACAGTTAGACCCTATAGCTGAGACTACACACTAGATACAGTTAGACTCTATAGCTGAGACTACACACTAGATACAGTTAGACTCTATAGCTGAGACTCACACTAACACTAGATACAGTTAGACTCTATAGCTGAGACTACACACTAGATACAGTTAGACCCTATAGCTGAGACTACACACTAGATACAGTTAGACTCTATAGCTGAGACTACACACTAGATACAGTTAGACCCTATAGCTGAGACTACACACTAGATACAGTTAGACCCTATAGCTGAGACTACACACTAGATACAGTTAGACTCTATAGCTGAGACTACACACTAGATACAGTTAGACTCTATAGCTGAGACTACACACTAGATACAGTTAGACTCTATAGCTGAGACTACACACTAGATACAGTTAGACTCTATAGCTGAGACTACACACTAGATACAGTTAGACTCTATAGCTGAGACTACACACTAGATACAGTTAGACTCTATAGCTGAGACTACACACTAGATACAGTTAGACTCTATAGCTGAGACTACACACTAGATACAGTTAGACTCTATAGCTGAGACTACACACTAGATACAGTTAGACTCTATAGCTGAGACTACACACTAGATACAGTTAGACTCTATAGCTGAGACTACACACTAACACTAGATACAGTTAGACTCTATAGCTGAGACTACACACTAGATACAGTTAGACTCTATAGCTGAGACTACACACTAGATACAGTTAGACTCTATAGCTGAGACTACACACTAGATACAGTTAGACTCTATAGCTGAGACTACACACTAACACTAGATACAGTTAGACTCGATAGCTGAGACTACACACTAACACTAGATACAGTTAGACCCTATAGCTGAGACTACACACTAACACTAGATACAGTTAGACTCTATAGCTGAGACTACACACTAGATACAGTTAGACTCTATAGCTGAGACTACACACTAGATACAGTTAGACCCTATAGCTGAGACTACACACTAGATACAGTTAGACTCTATAGCTGAGAGACTACACACTAGATACAGTTAGACTCTATAGCTGAGACTACACACTAGATACAGTTAGACTCTATAGCTGAGACTACACACTAGATACAGTTAGACTCTATAGCTGAGACTACACACTAGATACAGTTAGACTCTATAGCTGAGACTACACACTAACACTAGATACAGTTAGACTCTATAGCTGAGACTACACACTAGATACAGTTAGACTCTATAGCTGAGACTACACACTAACACTAGATACAGTTAGACTCTATAGCTGAGACTACACACTAGATACAGTTAGACTCTATAGCTGAGACTACACACTAACACTAGATACAGTTAGACTCTATAGCTGAGACTACACACTAGATACAGTTAGACTCTATAGCTGACACTACACACTAACACTAGATACAGTTAGACTCTATAGCTGAGACTACACACTAACACTAGATTACAGTTAGACTCTATAGCTGAGACTACACACTAGATACAGTTAGACTCTATAGCTGAGACTACACACTAGATACAGTTAGACTCTATAGCTGAGACTACACACTAGATACAGTTAGACTCTATAGCTGAGACTACACACTAACACTAGATACAGTTAGACTCTATAGCTGAGACTACACACTAGATACAGTTAGACTCTATAGCTGAGACTACACACTAGATACAGTTAGACCCTATAGCTGAGACTACACACTAGATACAGTTAGACTCTATAGCTGAGACTACACACTAGATACAGTTAGACTCTATAGCTGAGAGCTTCACACTAACACTAGATACAGTTAGACTCTATAGCTGAGACTACACACTAGATACAGTTAGACTCTATAGCTGAGACTACACACTAACACTAGATACAGTTAGACTCTATAGCTGAGACTACACACTAGATACAGTTAGACCCTATAGCTGAGACTACACACTAGACACAGTTAGACTCTATAGCTGAGACTACACACTAGATACAGTTAGACTCTATAGCTGAGACTACACACTAGATACAGTTAGACTCTATAGCTGAGACTACACACTAACACTAGATACAGTTAGACTCTATAGCTGAGACTACACACTAGATACAGTTAGACTCTATAGCTGAGACTACACACTAGATACAGTTAGACTCTATAGCTGAGACTACACACTAGATACAGTTAGACTCTATAGCTGAGACTACACACTAGATACAGTTAGACTCTATAGCTGAGACTACACACTAGATACAGTTAGACTCTATAGCTGAGACTACACACTAGATACAGTTAGACTCTATAGCTGAGACTACACACTAGATACAGTTAGACCCTATAGCTGAGACTACACACTAGATATCAGTTAGACTCTATAGCTGAGACTACACACTAGATACAGTTAGACCCTATAGCTGAGACTACACACTAGATACAGTTAGACTCTATAGCTGAGACTACACACTAGATACAGTTAGACTCTATAGCTGAGACTACACACTCAGATACAGTTAGACTCTATAGCTGAGACTACACACTAGATACAGTTAGACTCTATAGCTGAGACTACACACTAGATACAGTTAGACTCTATAGCTGAGACTACACACTAGATACAGTTAGACTCTATAGCTAGACTACACACTAGATACAGTTAGACTCTATAGCTGAGACTACACACTAGATACAGTTAGACTCTATAGCTGAGACTACACACTAACACTAGATACAGTTAGACTCTATAGCTGAGACTACACACTAGATACAGTTAGACTCTATAGCTGAGACTACACACTAGATACAGTTAGACTCTATAGCTGAGACTACACACTAACACTAGATACAGTTAGGCTCTATAGCTGAGACTACACACTAGATACAGTTGCTCTATAGCTGACACTACACACTAACACTAGATACAGTTAGACTCTATAGCTGAGACTACACACTAGATACAGTTAGACCCTATAGCTGAGACTACACACTAGATACAGTTAGACTCTATAGCTGAGACTACACACTAACACTAGATACAGTTAGACCCTATAGCTGAGACTACACACTAGATACAGTTAGACCCTATAGCTGAGACTACACACTAGATACAGTTAGACTCTATAGCTGAGACTACACACTAACACTAGATACAGTTAGACCCTATAGCTGAGACTACACACTAACACTAGATACAGTTAGACTCTATAGCTGAGACTACACACTAGATACAGTTACTCTATAGCTGAGACTACACACTAGATACAGTTAGACTCTATAGCTGAGACTACACACTAACACTAGATACAGTTAGACTCTATAGCTGAGACTACACACTAACACTAGATACAGTTACTCTATAGCTGACACTACACACTAACACTAGATATCATTCAGTTTCTATAGCTGAGACTACACACTAGATACAGTTAGACTCTATAGCTGAGACTACACACTAGATACAGTTAGACCCTATAGCTGAGACTACACACTAGATACAGTTAGACCCTATAGCTGAGACTACACACTAGATACAGTTAGACTCTATAGCTGAGACTACACACTAGATACAGTTAGACTCTATAGCTGAGACTACACACTAGATACAGTTAGACTCTATAGCTGAGACTACACACTAACACTAGATACAGTTAGACTCTATAGCTGAGACTACACACTAGATACAGTTAGACTCTATAGCTGAGACTACACACTAGTATACAGTTAGACTCTATAGCTGAGACTACACACTAACACTAGATACAGTTAGACCCTATAGCTGAGACTACACACTAGATACAGTTAGACCCTATAGCTGAGACTACACACTAGATACAGTTAGACTCTATAGCTGAGACTACACACTAGATACAGTTAGACCCTATAGCTGAGACTACACACTAGATACAGTTAGACTCTATAGCTGAGACTACACACTAGATACAGTTAGACTCTATAGCTGAGACTACACACTAGATACAGTTAGACTCTATAGCTGAGACTACACACTAACACTAGATACAGTTAGACCCTATAGCTGAGACTACACACTAGATACAGTTAGACTCTATAGCTGAGACTACACACTAGATACAGTTAGACCCTATAGCTGAGACTACACACTAGATACAGTTAGACCCTATAGCTGAGACTACACACTAGATACAGTTAGACTCTAT